>NC_134524.1:386640-425847 GCF_027942865.1 Odontesthes bonariensis
TAGTACTGATACTGCAGTACAGTACTGATGCTAAAGTAAAAGTACTGATGCTACAGTAAAAGTACTGATACTGCAGTAAAGTACTGATGCTACAGTAAAAGTACTGATACTGCAGTAAAAGTACTGATGCTACAGTAAAAGTACTGATACTGCAGTAAAAGTACTGATGCTACAGTAAAAGTACTGATGCTGCAGTTAAAGTACTGATGCTACAGTAAAAGTACTGATGCTACAGTAAAAGTACTGATGCTACAGTAAAAGTACTGATACTTCAGTAAAAGTACTGATGCTACAGTGAAAGTACTGATGCTACAGTAAAAGTACTGATGCTACAGTAAAGTACTGATACTGCAGTAAAAGTACTGATGCTACAGTAAAAGTACTGATACTGCAGTAAAAGTACTGATGCTACAGTAAAGTACTGATACTGCAGTAAAAGTACTGATGCTACAGTAAAAGTACTGATACTGCAGTAAAAGTACTGATGCTACAGTAAAAGTACTGATGCTACAGTAAAAGTACTGATACTGCAGTAAAGTACTGATGCTAGAGTAAAAGTACTGATGCTACAGTAAAAGTACTGATACTGCAGTAAAAGTACTGATTCTACAGTAAAAGTACTGATGCTACAGTGAAAGTACTGATGCTACAGTAAAAGTACTGATGCTACAGTAAAGTACTGATACTGCAGTAAAAGTACTGATGCTACAGTAAAAGTACTGATACTGCAGTAAAAGTACTGATGCTACAGTAAAGTACTGATACTGCAGTAAAAGTACTGATGCTACTGTAAAAGTACTGATACTGCAGTAAAAGTACTGATGCTACAGTAAAAGTACTGATACTGCAGTAAAGTACTGATACTGCAGTAAAAGTACTGATGCTGCAGTAAAAGTACTGATGCTACAGTAAAAGTACTGAGACTGCAGTAAAGTACTGATACTGCAGTAAAAGTACTGATGCTGCAGTAGAAGTACTGATACTGCAGTAAATGTACTGATAATACAGTAAAAGTACTGATACTAGAGTAAATGTACTGATAATACAGTAAAAGTACTGATGCTGCAGTAAAAGTACTGATGCTGCAGTGAAAGTACTGATGCTACAGTAAAAGTACTGATACTGCAGTAAAAGTACTGATGCTGCAGTAAAAGTACTGATGCTGCAGTAAAAGTACTGATGCTGCAGTAAAAGTACTGATACTCTACAGTAAAAGTACTGATGCTGCAGTAAAAGTACTGATGCTACAGTAAAAGTACTGATGCTGCAGTAAAAGTACTGATGCTGCAGTAAAAGTACTGATGCTACAGTAAAAGTACTGATACTGCAGTAAAAGTACTGATGCTAAAGTAAAAGTACTGATGCTACAGTAAAAGTACTGATGCTGCAGTAAAAGTACTGATGCTGCAGTAAAAGTACTGATGCTACAGTAAAAGTACTGATACTGCAGTAAAAGTACTGATGCTAAAGTAAAAGTACTGATACTGCAGTAAAGTACTGATACTGCAGTAAAAGTACTGATGCTGCAGTAAAGTACTGATACTACAGTAAAAGTACTGATGCTGCAGTAAAAGTACTGATGGTACAGTAAAAGTACTGATACTACAGTAAAAGTACTGATGCTGCAGTAAAAGTACTGATGCTACAGTAAAAGTAATGATACTGCAGTAAAAGTACTGATTCTACAGTAAAAGTACTGATGCTGCAGTAAAAGTACTGATGCTACAGTAAAAGTACTGATGCTGCAGTTAAAGTACTGATGCTACAGTAAAAGTACTGATGCTACAGTAAAAGTACTGATGCTACAGTAAAAGTACTGATGCTACAGTAAAAGTACTGATGCTACAGTAAAAGTACTGATGCTACAGTAAAAGTACTGATACTTCAGTAAAAGTACTGATGCTACAGTGAAAGTACTGATGCTACAGTAAAAGTACTGATGCTACAGTAAAGTACTGATACTGCAGTAAAAGTACTGATGCTACAGTAAAAGTACTGATACTGCAGTAAAAGTACTGATGATACAGTAAAGTACTGATACTGCAGTAAAAGTACTGATGCTGCAGTAAAAGTACTGATACTGCAGTAAAGTACTGATACTGCAGTAAAAGTACTGCTGCAGTAAAAGTACTGATGCTACAGTAAAAGTACTGATGCTGCAGTAAAAGTACTGATGCTGCAGTAAAAGTACTGATGCTACAGTAAAGTACTGATACTGCAGTAAAAGTACTGATGCTGCAGTAAAAGTACTGATGCTGCAGTAAAAGTACTGATGCTGCAGTAAAAGTACTGATGCTACAGTAAAAGTACTGATACTGCAGTAAAAGTACTGATGCTACAGTAAAAGTAATGATACTGCAGTAAAGTACTGATACTGCAGTAAAAGTACTGCTGCAGTAAAAGTACTGATGCTACAGTAAAAGTACTGATACTGCAGTAAAAGTACTGATGCTACAGTAAAAGTAATGATACTGCAGTAAAGTACTGATACTGCAGTAAAAGTACTGATGCTGCAGTTAAAGTACTGATGCTACAGTAAAAGTACTGATGCTACAGTAAAAGTACTGATACTGCAGTAAAGTACTGATGCTAGAGTAAAAGTACTGATGCTACAGTAAAAGTACTGATACTGCAGTAAAAGTACTGATGCTACAGTAAAGTACTGATACTGCAGTAAAAGTACTGATGCTACTGTAAAAGTACTGATACTGCAGTAAAAGTACTGATGCTACAGTAAAAGTACTGATACTGCAGTAAAGTACTGATACTGCAGTAAAAGTACTGATGCTGCAGTAAAAGTACTGATGCTACAGTAAAAGTACTGAGACTGCAGTAAAGTACTGATACTGCAGTAAAAGTACTGATGCTGCAGTAGAAGTACTGATACTGCAGTAAATGTACTGATAATACAGTAAAAGTACTGATACTAGAGTAAATGTACTGATAATACAGTAAAAGTACTGATGCTGCAGTAAAAGTACTGATGCTGCAGTGAAAGTACTGATGCTACAGTAAAAGTACTGATACTGCAGTAAAAGTACTGATGCTGCAGTAAAAGTACTGATACTACAGTAAAAGTACTTATGCTACAGTAAAAGTACTGATACTGCAGTAAAAGTACTGATGCTGCAGTAAAAGTACTGATGCTAGAGTAAAAGTACTGATACTGCAGTAAAAGTACTGATGCTACAGTGAAAGTACTGATGCTGCAGTAAAAGCTCTGATACTGCAGTAAAAGTACTGATGCTGCAGTAAAAGTACTGATGCTGCAGTAAAAGTACTGATGCTACAGTAAAAGTACTGATGCTGCAGTAAAAGTACTGATGCTGCAGTAAAAGTACTGATGCTACAGTAAAAGTACTGATACTGCAGTAAAAGTACTGATGCTACAGTAAAAGTACTGATACTGCAGTAAAGTACTGATGCTACAATAAAAGTACTGAAGCTACAGTAAAAGTACTGATACTACAGTAAAAGTACTGATACTGCAGTAAAAGTACTGATACTGCAGTAAAAGTACTGATGCTACAGTAAAAGTACTGATGCTACAGTAAAAGTACTGATGCTGCAGTAAAAGTACTGATGCTACAGTAAAAGTACTGATGCTGCAGTAAAAGTACTGATACTAAAGTAAAAGTACTGGTGGTACAGTAAAAGTACTGATACTACAGTAAAAGTACTGATGCTGCAGTAAAAGTACTGATGCTACAGTAAAAGTACTTATGCTGCAGTAAAAGTACTGATGCTAAAGTAAAAGTACTGATGCTACAGTAAAAGTACGGATGCTGCAGTAAAAGTACTGATGCTGCAGTAAAAGTACTGATACTACCGTAAAAGTGCTGATACTGCAGTACAGTACTGATGCTAAAGTAAAAGTACTGATGCTACAGTAAAAGTACTGATACTGCAGTAAAGTACTGATGCTACAGTAAAAGTACTGATACTGCAGTAAAAGTACTGATGCTACAGTAAAAGTACTGATACTGCAGTAAAAGTACTGATGCTACAGTAAAAGTACTGATGCTGCAGTTAAAGTACTGATGCTACAGTAAAAGTACTGATGCTACAGTAAAAGTACTGATGCTACAGTAAAAGTACTGATACTTCAGTAAAAGTACTGATGCTACAGTGAAAGTACTGATGCTACAGTAAAAGTACTGATGCTACAGTAAAGTACTGATACTGCAGTAAAAGTACTGATGCTACAGTAAAAGTACTGATACTGCAGTAAAAGTACTGATGCTACAGTAAAGTACTGATACTGCAGTAAAAGTACTGATGCTACAGTAAAAGTACTGATACTGCAGTAAAAGTACTGATGCTACAGTAAAAGTACTGATGCTACAGTAAAAGTACTGATACTGCAGTAAAGTACTGATGCTAGAGTAAAAGTACTGATGCTACAGTAAAAGTACTGATACTGCAGTAAAAGTACTGATTCTACAGTAAAAGTACTGATGCTACAGTGAAAGTACTGATGCTACAGTAAAAGTACTGATGCTACAGTAAAGTACTGATACTGCAGTAAAAGTACTGATGCTACAGTAAAAGTACTGATACTGCAGTAAAAGTACTGATGCTACAGTAAAGTACTGATACTGCAGTAAAAGTACTGATGCTACTGTAAAAGTACTGATACTGCAGTAAAAGTACTGATGCTACAGTAAAAGTACTGATACTGCAGTAAAGTACTGATACTGCAGTAAAAGTACTGATGCTGCAGTAAAAGTACTGATGCTACAGTAAAAGTACTGAGACTGCAGTAAAGTACTGATACTGCAGTAAAAGTACTGATGCTGCAGTAGAAGTACTGATACTGCAGTAAATGTACTGATAATACAGTAAAAGTACTGATACTAGAGTAAATGTACTGATAATACAGTAAAAGTACTGATGCTGCAGTAAAAGTACTGATGCTGCAGTGAAAGTACTGATGCTACAGTAAAAGTACTGATACTGCAGTAAAAGTACTGATGCTGCAGTAAAAGTACTGATACTACAGTAAAAGTACTTATGCTACAGTAAAAGTACTGATACTGCAGTAAAAGTACTGATGCTGCAGTAAAAGTACTGATGCTAGAGTAAAAGTACTGATACTGCAGTAAAAGTACTGATGCTACAGTGAAAGTACTGATGCTGCAGTAAAAGCTCTGATACTGCAGTAAAAGTACTGATGCTGCAGTAAAAGTACTGATGCCTCAGTAAAAGTACTGATGCTACAGTAAAAGTACTGATGCTGCAGTAAAAGTACTGATGCTGCAGTAAAAGTACTGATGCTACAGTAAAAGTACTGATACTGCAGTAAAAGTACTGATGCTACAGTAAAAGTACTGATACTGCAGTAAAGTACTGATGCTACAATAAAAGTACTGAAGCTACAGTAAAAGTACTGATACTACAGTAAAAGTACTGATACTGCAGTAAAAGTACTGATACTGCAGTAAAAGTACTGATGCTACAGTAAAAGTACTGATGCTACAGTAAAAGTACTGATGCTGCAGTAAAAGTACTGATGCTACAGTAAAAGTACTGATGCTGCAGTAAAAGTACTGATACTAAAGTAAAAGTACTGGTGGTACAGTAAAAGTACTGATACTACAGTAAAAGTACTGATGCTGCAGTAAAAGTACTGATGCTACAGTAAAAGTACTTATGCTGCAGTAAAAGTACTGATGCTAAAGTAAAAGTACTGATGCTACAGTAAAAGTACTGATGCTGCAGTAAAAGTACTGATGCTGCAGTAAAAGTACTGATACTACAGTAAAAGTACTGATACTGCAGTAAAGTACTGATGCTAAAGTAAAAGTACTGATGCTACAGTAAAAGTACTGATACTGCAGTAAAGTACTGATGCTACAGTAAAAGTACTGATACTGCAGTAAAAGTACTGATGCTACAGTAAAAGTACTGATACTGCAGTAAAAGTACTGATGCTACAGTAAAAGTACTGATGCTGCAGTTAAAGTACTGATGCTACAGTAAAAGTACTGATGCTACAGTAAAAGTACTGATGCTACAGTAAAAGTACTGATACTTCAGTAAAAGTACTGATGCTACAGTGAAAGTACTGATGCTACAGTAAAAGTACTGATGCTACAGTAAAGTACTGATACTGCAGTAAAAGTACTGATGCTACAGTAAAAGTACTGATACTGCAGTAAAAGTACTGATGCTACAGTAAAGTACTGATACTGCAGTAAAAGTACTGATGCTACAGTAAAAGTACTGATACTGCAGTAAAAGTACTGATGCTACAGTAAAAGTACTGATACTGCAGTAAAGTACTGCTGCAGTAAAAGTACTGATGCTAAAGTAAAAGTACTGATGCTACAGTAAAAGTACTGATGCCGCAGTAAAAGTACTGATGCTGCAGTAAAAGTACTGATGCTACAGTAAAAGTACTGATGCTGCAGTAAAAGTACTGATGCTGCAGTAAAAGTACTGATACTCTACAGTAAAAGTACTGATGCTGCAGTAAAAGTACTGATACTGCAGTAAAAGTACTGATGCTAAAGTAAAAGTACTGATACTGCAGTAAAGTACTGATACTGCAGTAAAAGTACTGATGCTACAGTAAAAGTACTGATGCTGCAGTAAAAGTACTGATGCTGCAGTAAAAGTACTGATGCTACAATAAAAGTACTGATGCTACAGTAAAAGTACTGATACTGCAGTAAAAGTACTGATACTGCAGTAAAAGTACTGATGCTACAGTAAAAGTACTGATGCTGCAGTAAAAGTACTGATGGTACAGTAAAAGTACTGATGCTGCAGTAAAAGTACTGATGGTACAGTAAAAGTACTGATACTACAGTAAAAGTACTGATGCTGCAGTAAAAGTACTGATGCTACAGTAAAAGTACTGATGCTGCAGTAAAAGTACTGATGCTGCAGTAAAAGTACTGATACTACAGTAAAAGTACTGATGCTGCAGTAAAGTACTGATGCTAAAGTAAAAGTACTGATGCTGCAGTAAAAGTACTGATGCTACAGTAAAAGTACTGATACTGCAGTAAAAGTACTGATGCTGCAGTAAAAGTACTGATACTACAGTAAAAGTACTGATGCTGCAGTAAAAGTACTGATGCTACAGTAAAAGTACTGATACTGCCGTAAAAGTACTGATGCTGCAGTAAAAGTACTGATGCTAGAGTAAAAGTACTGATACTGCAGTAAAAGTACTGATGCTATAGTAAAAGTACTGATGCTGCAGTAAAAGCTCTGATACTGCAGTAAAAGTACTGATGCTGCAGTAAAAGTACTGATGCTACAGTAAAAGTACTGATACTGCAGTAAAAGTACTGATGCTGCAGTAAAAGTACTGATGCTACAGTAAAAGCTCTGATACTGCAGTAAAAGTACTGATGCTGCAGTAAAAGTACTGATGCTACAGTAAAAGTACTGATACTGCAGTAAAAGTACTGATACTGCAGTAAAAGTACTGATGCTGCAGTAAAAGTACTGATGCTACAGTAAAAGTACTGATGCTGCAGTAAAAGCTCTGATACTGCAGTAAAAGTACTGATGCTGCAGTAAAAGTACTGATGCTACAGTAAAAGTACTGATACTGCAGTAAAAGTACTGATACTGCAGTAAAAGTACTGATGCTGCAGTAAAAGTACTGATGCTACAGTAAAAGTACTGATGCTGCAGTAAAAGTACTGATGCTGCAGTAAAAGTACTGACACTCTACAGTAAAAGTACTGATGCTGCAGTAAAAGTACTGATGCTACAGTAAAAGTACTGATGCTGCAGTAAAAGTACTGATGCTGCAGTAAAAGTACTGCTGCTACAGTAAAAGTACTGATGCTGCAGTAAAAGTACTGATGCTACAGTAAAAGTACTGATGCTGCAGTAAAAGTACTGATGCTGCAGTAAAAGTACTGATGCTACAGTAAAAGTACTGATGCTGCAGTAAAAGTACTGATGCTGCAGTAAAAGGACTGATACTCTATAGTAAAAGTACTGATGCTGCAGTAAAAGTACTGATGCTGCAGTAAAAGTACTGATGCTGCAGTAAAAGTACTGATGCTGCAGTAAAAGTACTGATGCTACAATAAAAGTACTGATACTGCAGTAAAAGTACTGATGCTAGAGTAAAAGTACTGATGCTGCAGTAAAAGTACTGATACTACAGTAAAAGTACTGATGGTACAATAAAAGTACTGATACTACAGTAAAAGTACTGATGCTGCAGTAAAAGTACTGATGCTGCAGTAAAAGTACTTATACTGCAGTAAAAGTACTGATGCTGCAGTAAAAGTACTGATGCTGCAGTAAAAGTACTGATACTACAGTAAAAGTACTGATACTGCAGTAAAGTACTGATGCTAAAGTAAAAGTACTGATGCTACAGTAAAAGTACTGATATGGCAGTAAAGTACTGATGCTACAGTAAAAGTACTGATACTGCAGTAAAAGTACTGATGCTACAGTAAAAGTACTGATACTGCAGTAAAAGTACTGATTCTACAGTAAAAGTACTGATGCTACAGTAAAAGTACTGATGCTGCAGTTAAAGTACTGATGCTACAGTAAAAGTACTGATGCTACAGTAAAAGTACTGATGCTACAGTAAAAGTACTAATGCTACAGTAAAAGTACTGATGCTACAGTAAAAGTACTGATACTACAGTAAAAGTACTGATGCTACAGTGAAAGTACTGATACTGCAGTAAAGTACTGATACTGCAGTAAAGTACTGATGCTACAGTAAAAGTACTGATGCTACAGTAAAAGTACTGATGCTACAGTAAAAGTACTAATGCTACAGTAAAAGTACTGATGCTACAGTAAAAGTACTGATGCTACAGTAAAAGTACTGATGGTACAGTAAAAGTACTGATACTACAGTAAAAGTACTGATGCTGCAGTAAAAGTACTGATGCTACAGTAAAAGTACTGATATTGCAGTAAAAGTACTGATGCTGCAGTAAAAGTACTGATGCTGCAGTAAATGTACTGATGCTGCAGTAAAAGTACTGATGCTACAGTAAAGTACTGATACTGCAGTAAAAGTACTGATGCTACAGTAAAAGTACTGATGCTGCAGTAAAAGTACTGATGCTGCAGTAAAAGTACTGATGCTGCAGTAAAAGTACTGATGCTACAGTAAAAGTACTGATGCTGCAGTAAAAGTACTGATGCTACAGTAAAAGTACTGATGCTACAGTAAAAGTACTGATGCTACAGTAAAAGTACTGAGACTGCAGTAAAGCACTGATACTGCAGTAAAAGTACTGATGCTGCAGTAAAAGTACTGATACTGCAGTAAAAGTACTGATGCTGCAGTAAAAGTACTGATGCTACAGTAAAAGTACTGAGACTGCAGTAAAGTACTGATACTGCAGTAAAAGTACTGATGCTGCAGTAAAAGTACTGATACTAGAGTAAATGTACTGATAATACAGTAAAAGTACTGATGCTGCAGTAAAAGTACTGATGCTGCAGTAAAAGTACTGATGCTACAGTGAAAGTACTGATGCTACAGTAAAAGTACTGATGCTACAGTAAAGTACTGATACTGCAGTAAAAGTACTGATGCTACAGTAAAAGTACTGATGCTGCAGTAAAAGTACTGATGCTGCAGTAAAAGTACTGATGCTACAGTAAAAGTACTGATGCTGCAGTAAAAGTACTGATACTGCAGTAAAAGTACTGATGCTGCAGTAAAAGTACTGATGCTACAGTAAAAGTACTGAGACTGCAGTAAAGTACTGATACTGCAGTAAAAGTACTGATGCTGCAGTAAAAGTACTGATACTGCAGTAAATGTACTGATAATACAGTAAAAGTACTGATACTAGAGTAAATGTACTGATAATACAGTAAAAGTACTGATGCTGCAGTAAAAGTACTGATGCTACAGTAAAAGTACTGATGCTGCAGTAAAAGTACTGATGCTGCAGTAAAAGTACTGATACTCTACAGTAAAAGTACTGATGCTAAAGTAAAAGTACTGATGTTACAGTAAAAGTACTGATGCTGCAGTAAAAGTACTGATGCTACAGTAAAAGTACTGAGACTGCAGTAAAGTACTGATACTGCAGTAAAAGTACTGATGCTGCAGTAAAAGTACTGATACTGCAGTAAATGTACTGATAATACAGTAAAAGTACTGATACTAGAGTAAATGTACTGATAATACAGTAAAAGTACTGATGCTGCAGTAAAAGTACTGATGCTACAGTAAAAGTACTGATGCTGCAGTAAAAGTACTGATGCTGCAGTAAAAGTACTGATACTCTACAGTAAAAGTACTGATGCTAAAGTAAAAGTACTGATGTTACAGTAAAAGTACTGATGCTGCAGTAAAAGTACTGATGCTGCAGTAAAAGTACTGATGCTACAGTAAAAGTACTGATACTGCAGTAAAAGTACTGATGCTACAGTAAAAGTACTGATACTGCAGTAAAGTACTGATACTGCAGTAAAAGTACTGATGCTACAATAAAAGTACTGATGCTGCAGTAAAAGTTCTGATGCTACAATAAAAGTACTGATGCTACAGTAAAAGTACTGATGCTACAGTAAAAGTACTGATACTGCAGTAAAAGTACTGATGCTGCAGTAAAAGTACTGATGCTACAGTAAAGTACTGATGCTACAGTAAAAGTACTGATACTGCAGTAAAAGTACTGATACTGCAGTAAAAGTACTGATGCTACAGTAAAAGTACTGATGCTGCAGTAAAAGTACTGATGCTACAGTAAAAGTACTGATACTAAAGTAAAAGTACTGGTGGTACAGTAAAAGTACTGATACTACAGTAAAAGTACTGATGCTGCAGTACTGATGCTACAGTAAAAGTACTTATACTGCAGTAAAAGTACTGATGCTGCAGTAAAAGTATTGATGCTAAAGTAAAAGTACTGATGCTACAGTAAAAGTACTGATGCTGCAGTAAAAGTACTGATGCTGCAGTAAAAGTACTGATACTACAGTAAAAGTACTGATACTGCAGTAAAATACTGTTGCTACAGTAAAAGTACTGATACTGCAGTAAAAGTACTGATGCTACAGTAAAAGTACTGATACTGCAGTAAAAGTACTGATGCTGCAGTAAAAGTACTGATGCTACAGTAAAAGTACTGATGCTGCAGTTAAAGTACTGATGCTACAGTAAAAGTACTGATGCTACAGTAAAAGTACTGATGCTACAGTAAAAGTACTGATGCTACAGTAAAAGTACTGATGCTACAGTAAAAGTACTGATACTTCAGTAAAAGTACTGATGCTACAGTGAAAGTACTGATGCTACAGTAAAAGTACTGATGCTACAGTAAAGTACTGATACTGCAGTAAAAGTACTGATGCTACAGTAAAAGTACTGATACTGCAGTAAAAGTACTGATGCTACAGTAAAGTACTGATACTGCAGTAAAAGTACTGATGCTGCAGTAAAAGTACTGATACTGCAGTAAAAGTACTGATGCTGCAGTAAAAGTACTGATACTGCAGTAAAGTACTGATACTGCAGTAAAAGTACTGATGCTACAATAAAAGTACTGATGCTGCAGTAAAAGTTTAGATGCTACAATAAAAGTACTGATGCTACAGTAAAAGTACTGATACTACAGTAAAAGTACTGATACTGCAGTAAAAGTACTGATACTGCAGTAAAAGTACTGATGCTACAGTAAAAGTACTGATGCTACAGTAAAAGTACTGATGCTGCAGTAAAAGTAATGATGCTACAGTAAAAGTACTGATGCTGCAGTAAAAGTACTGATACTAAAGTAAAAGGACTGATGGTACAGTAAAAGTACTGATACTACAGTAAAAGTACTGATGCTGCAGTAAAAGTACTGATGCTACAGTAAAAGTACTGATGCTGCAGTGAAAGTACTGATGCTGCAGTAAAAGTACTGATGCTACAGTAAAAGTACTGATGCTGCAGTAAAAGTACTGATGCTGCAGTAAAAGTACTGATACTACAGTAAAAGTACTGATACTGCAGTAAAATACTGTTGCTACAGTAAAAGTACTGATACTGCAGTAAAAGTACTGATGCTACAGTAAAAGTACTGATACTGCAGTAAAAGTACTGATGCTACAGTAAAAGTACTGATGCTACGGTAAAAGTACTGATGCTGCAGTTAAAGTACTGATGCTACAGTAAAAGTACTGATGCTACAGTAAAAGTACTGATGCTACAGTAAAAGTACTGATGCTTAAGTGAAAGTACTGATACTTCAGTAAAAGTACTGATGCTACAGTGAAAGTACTGATGCTACAGTAAAAGTACTGATGCTACAGTAAAAGTACTGATGCTACAGTAAAAGTACTGATACTGCAGTAAAAGTACTGATGCTGCAGTAAAGTACTGAAACTGCAGTAAAAGTACTGATGCTGCAGTAAAAGTACTGATACTGCAGTAAAAGTACTGATGCTGCAGTAAAAGTACTGATACTGCAGTAAAGTACTGATACTGCAGTAAAAGTACTGATGCTACAATAAAAGTACTGATGCTGCAGTAAAAGTTTAGATGCTACAATAAAAGTACTGATGCTACAGTAAAAGTACTGATACTACAGTAAAAGTACTGATACTGCAGTAAAAGTACTGATACTGCAGTAAAAGTACTGATGCTACAGTAAAAGTACTGATGCTACAGTAAAAGTACTGATGCTGCAGTAAAAGTAATGATGCTACAGTAAAAGTACTGATGCTGCAGTAAAAGTACTGATACTAAAGTAAAAGGACTGATGGTACAGTAAAAGTACTGATACTACAGTAAAAGTACTGATGCTGCAGTAAAAGTACTGATGCTACAGTAAAAGTACTGATGCTGCAGTGAAAGTACTGATGCTGCAGTAAAAGTACTGATGCTACAATGAAAGTACTGATGCTACAGTAAAAGTACTGATACTGCAGTAAAAGTACTAATACTGCAGTAAAAGTACTGATGCTGCAGTAAAAGTACTGATGGTACAGTAAAAGTACTGATGCTGCAGTGAAAGTACTGATGGTACAGTAAAAGTACTGATACTACAGTAAAAGTACTGATGCTGCAGTAAAAGTACTGATGCTACAGTAAAAGTACTTATACTGCAGTAAAAGTACTGATGCTGCAGTAAAAGTACTGATGCTGCAGTAAAAGTACTGATGCTACAATAAAAGTACTGATGCTACAGTAAAAGTACTGATGCTTCAGTAAAAGTACTGATGCTACAGTGAAAGTACTGATGCTACAGTAAAAGTACTGATGCTACAGTAAAGTACTGATACTGCAGTAAAAGTACTGATGCTACAGTAAAAGTACTGATACTGCAGTAAAAGTACTGATGCTACAGTAAAGTACTGATACTGCAGTAAAAGTACTGATGCTACAGTAAAAGTACTGATACTGCAGTAAAAGTACTGATGCTACAGTAAAAGTACTGATACTGCAGTAAATTACTGATACTGCAGTAAAAGTACTGCTGCAGTAAAAGTACTGATGCTACAGTAAAAGTACTGATGCTGCAGTAAAAGTACTGATGCTGCAGTAAAAGTACTGATACTACAGTAAAAGTACTGATACTGCAGTAAAGTACTGAAGCTAAAGTAAAAGTACTGATGCTACAGTAAAAGTACTGATGCTACAGTGAAAGTACTGATGCTACAGTAAAAGTACTGATGCTACAGTAAATGTACTGATACTGCAGTAAAAGTACTGATTCTACAGTAAAAGTACTGATGCTACAGTAAAAGTACTGATGCTGCAGTTAAAGTACTGATGCTACAGTAAAAGTACTGATGCTACAGTGAAAGTACTGATACTTCAGTAAAAGTACTGATGCTACAGTGAAAGTACTGATGCTACAGTAAAAGTACTGATGCTACAGTAAAGTACTGATACTGCAGTAAAAGTACTGATGCTACAGTAAAAGTACTGATACTGCAGTAAAAGTACTGATGCTCCAGTAAAAGTACTGATACTGCAGTAAAAGTACTGATGCTACAGTAAAGTACTGATACTGCAGTAAAAGTACTGATGCTACAGTAAAAGTACTGATACTGCAGTAAAGTACTGATACTGCAGTAAAAGTACTGATGCTGCAGTAAAAGTACTGATGCTACAGTAAAAGTACTGAGACTGCAGTAAAGTACTGATACTGCAGTAAAAGTACTGATGCTGCAGTAGAAGTACTGATACTGCAGTAAATGTACTGATAATAAAGTAAAAGTACTGATACTAGAGTAAATGTACTGATAATACAGTAAAAGTACTGATGCTGCAGTAAAAGTACTGATGCTACAGTGAAAGTACTGATGCTGCAGTAAAAGTACTGATACTGCAGTAAAAGTACTGATGCTGCAGTAAAAGTACTGATACTACAGTAAAAGTACTGATGCTACAGTAAAAGTACTGATACTGCAGTAAAAGTACTGATGCTGCAGTAAAAGTACTGATGCTAGAGTAAAAGTACTGATACTGCAGTGAAAGTACTGATGCTGCAGTAAAAGTACTGATGCTGCAGTAAAAGTACTGATGCTACAGTAAAAGTACTGATGCTGCAGTAAAAGCTCTGATACTGCAGTAAAAGTACTGATGCTGCAGTAAAAGTACTGATGCTAGAGTAAAAGTACTGATACTGCAGTGAAAGTACTGATGCTGCAGTAAAAGTACTGATGCTGCAGTAAAAGTACTGATACTCTACAGTAAAAGTACAAGTACTGATGTTACAGTAAAAGTACTGATGCTGCAGTAAAAGTACTGATGCTGCAGTAAAAGTACTGATGCTACAGTAAAAGTACTGATAATGCAGTAAAAGTACCGATGCTACAGTAAAAGTACTGATACTGCAGTAAAGTACTGATAGTGCAGTAAAAGTACTGATGCTACAATAAAAGTACTGATACTGCAGTAAAAGTACTGATGCTACAGTAAAAGTACTGATGCTGCAGTAAAAGTACTGATGCTACAGTAAAAGTACTGATGCTGCAGTAAAAGTACTGATGCTGCAGTAAAAGTACTGATACTCTACAGTAAAAGTACTGATGCTGCAGTAAAAGTACTGATGCTACAGTAAAAGTACTGATGCTGCAGTAAAAGTACTGATACTCTACAGTAAAAGTACTGATGCTGCAGTAAAAGTACTGATGCTACAGTAAAAGTACTGATGCTGCAGTAAAAGTACTGATGCTACAGTAAAAGTACTGATACTAAAGTAAAGTACTGATACTGCAGTAAAAGTACTGATGCTACAGTAAAAGTACTGATGCTGCAGTAAAAGTTCTGATGCTACAATAAAAGTACTGATGCTACAGTAAAAGTACTGATACTACAGTAAAAGTACTGATACTGCAGTAAAAGTACTGATGCTACAGTAAAAGTACTGATGCTGCAGTAAAAGTACTGATGCTACAGTAAAAGTACTGATGCTGCAGTAAAAGTACTGATGCTGCAGTAAAAGTACTGATGCTACAATAAAAGTACTGATACTGCAGTAAAAGTACTGATGCTACAGTAAAAGTACTGATACTGCAGTAAAGTACTGATACTGCAGTAAAAGTACTGATGCTACAGTAAAAGTACTGATGCTACAGTAAAGTACTGATGCTGCAGTAAAAGTACTGATACTGCAGTAAAAGTACTGAAGCTACAGTGAAAGTACTGATGCTACAGTAAAAGTACTGATGCTGCAGTGAAAGTACTGATACTGCAGTAAAAGTACTGATGCTACAGTAAAAGTACTGATGCTGCAGTAAAAGTTCTGATGCTACAGTAAAAGTACTGATGCTACAGTAAAAGTACTGATACTACAGTAAAAGTACTGATGCTGCAGTAAAAGTACTGATGCTACAGTAAAAGTACTGATGCTGCAGTAAAAGTACTGATGCCACAGTAAAAGTACTGATGCTGATGCTGCAGTAAAAGTACTGATACTCTACAGTAAAAGTACTGATGGTACAGTAAAAGTACTGATGCTACAGTAAAAGTACTGATGCTGCAGTAAAAGTACTGATGCTACAGTAAAAGTACTGATACTGCAGTAAAAGTACTGATGCTGCAGTAAAAGTACTGATGCTACAGTAAAAGTACTGATGCTGCAGTAAAAGTACTGATACTGCAGTAAAAGTACTGATGCTACAGTAAAAGTACTGATACTGCAGTAAAAGTACTGATGCTACAGTAAAGTACTGATACTGCAGTAAAACTACTGATGCTACAGTAAAGTACTGATACTGCAGTAAAACTACTGATGCTACAGTAAAGTACTGATACTGCAGTAAAAGTACTGATGCTACAGTAAAAGTACTGATACTGCAGTAAAAGTACTGATGCTACAGTAAAGTACTGATACTGCAGTAAAAGTACTGATGCTGCAGTAAATGTACTGATAATACAGTAAAAGTACTGATACTAGAGTAAATGTACTGATAATACAGTAAAAGTACTGATGCTGCAGTAAAAGTACTGATGCTACAGTGAAAGTACTGATGCTACAGTAAAAGTACTGATACTGCAGTAAAAGTACTGATGCTGCAGTAAAAGTACTGATACTGCAGTAAAAGTACTGATGCTGCAGTAAAAGTACTGATGCTAGAGTAAAAGTACTGATACTGCAGTAAAAGTACTGATGCTATAGTAAAAGTACTGATGCTGCAGTAAAAGCTCTGATACTGCAGTAAAAGTACTGATGCTGCAGTAAAAGTACTGATGCTACAGTAAAAGTACTGATGCTGCAGTAAAAGTACTGATGCTACAGTAAAAGTACTGATGCTACAGTAAAAGTACTGATGCTGCAGTAAAAGTACTGATGCTGCAGTAAAAGTACTGATACTCTACAGTAAAAGTACTGATGCTGCAGTAAAAGTACTGATAATAGAGTAAAAGTACTGATGCTGCAGTAAAAGTACTGATGCTGCAGTAAAGTACTGATACTACAGTAAAAGTACTGATGCTGCAGTAAAGTACTGATACTGCAGTAAAGTACTGATACTGCAGTAAAAGTACTGATGCTGCAGTAAAAGTACTGATGCTATAGTAAAAGTACTGATGCTGCAGTAAAAGCTCTGATACTGCAGTAAAAGTACTGATGCTGCAGTAAAAGTACTGATACTGCAGTAAAAGTACTGATACTGCAGTAAAAGTACTGATACTGCAGTTAAAGTACTGATGCTACAGTAAAAGTACTGATGCTACAGTAAAAGTACTGATGCTGCAGTAAAAGTACTGATAATACAGTAAAAGTACTGATGCTGCAGTAAAAGTACTGATACTACAGTAAAAGTACTGATACTACAGTAAAAGTACTGATGCTGCAGTAAAAGTACTGATGCTGCAGTAAAAGTACTTATTCTGCAGTAAAAGTACTGATGCTGCAGTAAAAGTACTGATGCTAAAGTAAAAATACTGATGCTACAGTAAAAGTACTGATGCTGCAGTAAAAGTACTGATGCTGCAGTAAAAGTACTGATACTACAGTAAAAGTACTGATACTGCAGTAAAGTACTGATGCTAAAGTAAAAGTAC
The DNA here is from genome assembly GCF_027942865.1 of Odontesthes bonariensis. NCBI lineage: Eukaryota > Metazoa > Chordata > Actinopteri > Atheriniformes > Atherinopsidae > Odontesthes > Odontesthes bonariensis. The sequence continues at coordinate 404,105 of NC_134524.1, forward strand.
TGATGCTACAGTAAAAGTACTGATACTGCAGTAAAAGTACTGATGCTACAGTAAAGTACTGATACTGCAGTAAAAGTACTGATGCTGCAGTAAAAGTACTGATACTGCAGTAAAGTACTGATACTGCAGTAAAAGTACTGATGCTGCAGTAAAAGTACTGATGCTACAGTAAAAGTACTGAGACTGCAGTAAAGTACTGATACTGCAGTAAAAGTACTGATGCTGCAGTAAAAGTACTGATACTGCAGTAAATGTACTGATAATACAGTAAAAGTACTGATACTAGAGTAAATGTACTGATAATACAGTAAAAGTACTGATGCTGCAGTAAAAGTACTGATGCTACAGTGAAAGTACTGATGCTACAGTAAAAGTACTGATTCTGCAGTAAAAGTACTGATACTACAGTAAAAGTACTGATGCTGCAGTAAAAGTACTGATGCTACAGTAAAAGTACTGATACTGCAGTAAAAGTACTGATGCTGCAGTAAAAGTACTGATGCTAGAGTAAAAGTACTGATACTGCAGTAAAAGTACTGATGCTACAGTAAAAGTACTGATGCTGCAGTAAAAGCTCTGATACTGCAGTAAAAGTACTGATGCTGCAGTAAATGTATTGATACTACAGTAAAAGTACTGATGCTACAGTAAAAGTACTGAGACTGCAGTAATGTACTGATACTGCAGTAAAAGTACTGATGCTGTAGTAAAAGTACTGATACTGCAGTAAATGTACTGATAATACAGTAAAAGTACTGATACTAGAGTAAATGTACTGATAATACAGTAAAAGTACTGATGCTGCAGTAAAAGTACTGATGCTACAGTGAAAGTACTGATGCTACAGTAAAAGTACTGATGCTACAGTGAAAGTACTGATGCTAAAGTAAAAGTACTGATACTGCAGTAAAAGTACTGATGCTGCAGTAAAAGTACTGATGCTGCAGTAAAAGTACTGATACTGCAGTAAAAGTACTGATGCTGCAGTAAAAGTACTGATACTGCAGTAAAGTACTGATACTGCAGTAAAAGTACTGATGCTGCAGTAAAAGTACTGATGCTACAGTAAAAGTACTGAGACTGCAGTAAAGTACTGATACTGCAGTAAAAGTACTGATGCTGCATTAGAAGTACTGATACTGCAGTAAATGTACTGATAATACAGTAAAAGTACTGATACTAGAGTAAATGTACTGATAATACAGTAAAAGTACTTATACTGCAGTAAAAGTACTGATGCTACAGTAAAAGTACTGATGCTGCAGTAAAAGTACTGATGCTGCAGTAAAAGGACTGATACTCTACAGTAAAAGTACTGATGCTACAGTAAAAGTACTGATACTACAGTAAAAGTACTGATGCTACAGTGAAAGTACTGATGCTTCTGTAAAAGTACTGATGCTGCAGTAAAAGTACTGATGCTGCAGTAAAAGTACTGATACTGCAGTAAAAGTACTGCTGCTGCAGTAAAAGTACTGATGCTGCAGTAAAAGTACTGATGCTGCAGTAAAAGTACTGATGCTGCAGTAAAAGTACTGATGCTGCAGTAAAGTACTGATACTGCAGTAAAAGTACTGATGCTACAGTAAAAGTACTGATGCTGCAGTAAAAGTACTGATGCTGCAGTAAAAGTACTGATACTGCAGTAAAAGTTCTGATGCTGCAGTAAAAGTACTGATGCTGCAGTAAAAGTACTGATGCTGCAGTAAAAGTACTGATAACACAGTAAAAGTACTGATGCTAGAGTAAAAGTACTGATAACACAGTAAAAGTACTGATACTGCAGTAAAAGTACTGATGTTGCAGTAAAAGTACTGATACTGCAGTAAAAGTACTGATGCTGCAGTAAAAGTACTGATACTGCAGTAAAAGTACTGATGTTGCAGTAAAAGTACTGATGCTGCAGTAAAAGTACTGATGCTACAGTAAAAGTACTGATGCTGCAGTAAAAGTACTGATGCTACAGTAAAAGTACTGATACTGCAGTAAAAGTACTGATGCTACAGTAAAAGTACTGATGCTGCAGTAAAAGTACTGATGCTGCAGTAAAAGTACTGATGCTACAATAAAAGTACTGATGCTGCAGTAAAAGTACTGATACTCTACAGTAAAAGTACTGATTCTACAGTAAAAGTACTGATGATACAGTAAAAGTACTGATGCTGCAGTTAAAGTACTGATGCTACAGTAAAAGTACTGATGCTACAGTAAAAGTACTGATGCTACAGTAAAAGTACTGATGCTACAGTGAAAGTACTGATGCTACTGTAAAAGTACTGATGCTGCAGTAAAAGTACTGATACTGCAGTAAAAGTACTGATGCTGCAGTAAAAGTACTGATGTTGCAGTAAAAGTACTGATACTGCTGTAAAAGTACTGATGCTACAGTAAAAGTACTGATGCTGCAGTAAAAGTACTGATGCTACAATAAAAGTACTGATGCTACAGTAAAAGTACTGATACTACAGTAAAAGTACTGATACTGCAGTAAAAGTACTGATGCTACAGTAAAAGTACTGATGCTACAGTAATAGTACTGATACTGCAGTAAAAGTACTGATGCTACAGTAAAAGTACTGATGCTGCAGTAAAAGTATTGATACTACAGTAAAAGTACTGATGGTACAGTAAAAGTACTGATACTACAGTAAAAGTACTGATGCTGCAGTAAAAGTACTGATGCTGCAGTAAAAGTACTGATGCTACAGTAAAAGTACTGATGCTGCAGTAAAAGTACTGATGCTACAATAAAAGTACTTATACTGCAGTAAAAGTACTGATGCTGCAGTAAAAGTACTGATGCTGCAGTAAAAGTACTGATGCTACAGTAAAAGTAGTGATGCTGCAGTAAAAGTACTGATGCTGCAGTAAAAGTACTGATACTACAGTAAAAGTACTGATACTGCAGTAAAGTACTGATGCTAAAGTAAAAGTACTGTTGCTACAGTAAAACTACTGATACTGCAGTAAAAGTACTGATGCTACAGTAAAAGTACTGATACTGCAGTAAAAGTACTGATGCTACAGTAAAAGTACTGATACTAAAATAAAAGTACTGATGCTGCAGTAAAAGTTCTGATGCTGCAGTAAAAGTACTGATGCTACAGTAAAAGTACTGATGCTGCAGTAAAAGTACTGATACTAAAGTAAAAGTACTGATGGTACAGTAAAAGTACTGATACTACAGTAAAAGTACTGATGCTGCAGTAAAAGTACTGATGCTACAGTAAAAGTACTTATACTGCAGTAAAAGTACTGATGCTGCAGTAAAAGTACTGATGCTAAAGTAAAAGTACTGATGCTACAGTAAAAGTACTGATGCTGCAGTAAAAGTACTGATGCTAAAGTAAAAGTACTGATACTACAGTAAAAGTACTGATACTGCAGTAAAGTACTGATGCTAAAGTAAAAGTACTGATGCTACAGTAAAAGTACAGATACTGCAGTAAAGTACTGATGCTGCAGTAAAAGTACTGATACTGCAGTAAAAGTTCTGATGCTGCAGTAAAAGTACTGATGCTGCAGTAAAAGTACTGATGCTACAGTAAAAGTACTGATGCTGCAGTAAAAGTACTGATGCTACAGTAAAAGTACTGATACTGCAGTAAAAGTACTGATGCTGCAGTAAAAGTACTGATGCTGCAGTAAAAGTACTGATGCAACAGTAAAAGTACTGATACTGCAGTAAAGTACTGATACTGCAGTAAAAGTACTGATGCTGCAGTAAAAGTACTGATACTGCAGTAAAAGTACTGATGCTGCAGTAAAAGTACTGATGCTGAAGTAAAAGTACTGATGCTGCAGTAAAAGTACTGATAACACAGTAAAAGTACTGATACTGCAGTAAAAGTACTGATGCTGCAGTAAAAGTACTGATGCTAAAGTAAAAGTACTGATGCTACAGTAAAAGTACTGATGCTGCAGTAAAAGTACTGATGCTACAATAAAAGTACTTATACTGCAGTAAAAATACTGATGCTGCAGTAAAAGTACTGATGCTGCAGTAAAAGTACTGATGCTACAGTAAAAGTAGTGATGCTGCAGTAAAAGTACTGATGCTGCAGTAAAAGTACTGATACTACAGTAAAAGTACTGATACTGCAGTAAAGTACTGATGCTAAAGTAAAAGTACTGTTGCTACAGTAAAACTACTGATACTGCAGTAAAGTACTGATGCTACAGTAAAAGTACTGATACTGCAGTAAAAGTACTGATGCTACAGCAAAAGTACTGATACTGCAGTAAAAGTACTGATGCTACAGTAAAAGTACTGATACTACAGTAAAAGTACTGATGCTACAGTAAAAGTACTGATGCTGCAGTAAAAGTACTGATGCTACAGTAAAAGTACTGATGCTGCAGTAAAAGTACTGATGCTACAGTAAAAGTACTGATGCTGCAGTAAAAGTACTGATGCTACAGTAAAAGTACTGATACTGCAGTAAAAGTACTGATGCTACAGTAAAAGTACTGATGCTGCAGTAAAAGTACTGATGCTGCAGTAAAAGTACTGATGCTACAATAAAAGTACTGATGCTGCAGTAAAAGTACTGATACTCTACAGTAAAAGTACTGATTCTACAGTAAAAGTACTGATGATACAGTAAAAGTACTGATGCTGCAGTTAAAGTACTGATGCTACAGTAAAAGTACTGATGCTACAGTAAAAGTACTGATGCTACAGTAAAAGTACTGATGCTACAGTGAAAGTACTGATGCTACTGTAAAAGTACTGATGCTGCAGTAAAAGTACTGATACTGCAGTAAAAGTACTGCTGCTGCAGTAAAAGTACTGATGCTGCAGTAAAAGTACTGATGCTACAGTAAAAGTACTGATGCTACAGAAAAAGTACTGATGCTACAGTAAAAGTACTAATGCTGCAGTAAAAGTACTGATAACACAGTAAAAGTACTGATACTGCAGTAAAAGTACTGATGCTGCAGTAAAAGTACTGATGCTGCAGTAAAAGTACTGATGCTGCAGTAAAAGTACTGATGCTGCAGTAAAAGTACTGATGCTACAGTAAAAGTACTGATGCTGCAGTAAAAGTACTGATGCTGCAGTAAAAGTACTGATGCTACAGTAAAAGTACTGATACTGCTGTAAAAGTACTGATGCTACAGTAAAAGTACTGATGCTGCAGTAAAAGTACTGATGCTACAATAAAAGTACTGATGCTACAGTAAAAGTACTGATACTACAGTAAAAGTACTGATACTGCAGTAAAAGTACTGATGCTACAGTAAAAGTACTGATGCTACAGTAATAGTACTGATACTGCAGTAAAAGTACTGATGCTACAGTAAAAGTACTGATGCTGCAGTAAAAGTATTGATACTACAGTAAAAGTACTGATGGTACAGTAAAAGTACTGATACTACAGTAAAAGTACTGACGCTGCAGTAAAAGTACTGATGCTACAGTAAAAGTACTTATGCTGCAGTAAAAGTACTGATGCTAAAGTAAAAGTACTGATGCTACAGTAAAAGTACTGATGCTGCAGTAAAAGTACTGATGCTACAATAAAAGTACTTATACTGCAGTAAAAGTACTGATGCTGCAGTAAAAGTACTGATGCTGCAGTAAAAGTACTGATGCTACAGTAAAAGTAGTGATGCTGCAGTAAAAGTACTGATGCTGCAGTAAAAGTACTGATACTACAGTAAAAGTACTGATACTGCAGTAAAGTACTGATGCTAAAGTAAAAGTACTGTTGCTACAGTAAAACTACTGATACTGCAGTAAAAGTACTGATGCTACAGTAAAAGTACTGATGCTACAGTAATAGTACTGATACTGCAGTAAAAGTACTGATGCTACAGTAAAAGTACTGATGCTGCAGTAAAAGTATTGATACTACAGTAAAAGTACTGATGGTACAGTAAAAGTACTGATACTACAGTAAAAGTACTGATGCTGCAGTAAAAGTACTGATGCTGCAGTAAAAGTACTGATGCTACAGTAAAAGTACTGATGCTGCAGTAAAAGTACTGATGCTACAATAAAAGTACTTATACTGCAGTAAAAGTACTGATGCTGCAGTAAAAGTACTGATGCTGCAGTAAAAGTACTGATGCTACAGTAAAAGTAGTGATGCTGCAGTAAAAGTACTGATGCTGCAGTAAAAGTACTGATACTACAGTAAAAGTACTGATACTGCAGTAAAGTACTGATGCTAAAGTAAAAGTACTGTTGCTACAGTAAAACTACTGATACTGCAGTAAAAGTACTGATGCTACAGTAAAAGTACTGATACTGCAGTAAAAGTACTGATGCTACAGTAAAAGTACTGATACTAAAATAAAAGTACTGATGCTGCAGTAAAAGTTCTGATGCTGCAGTAAAAGTACTGATGCTACAGTAAAAGTACTGATGCTGCAGTAAAAGTACTGATACTAAAGTAAAAGTACTGATGGTACAGTAAAAGTACTGATACTACAGTAAAAGTACTGATGCTGCAGTAAAAGTACTGATGCTACAGTAAAAGTACTTATACTGCAGTAAAAGTACTGATGCTGCAGTAAAAGTACTGATGCTAAAGTAAAAGTACTGATGCTACAGTAAAAGTACTGATGCTGCAGTAAAAGTACTGATGCTAAAGTAAAAGTACTGATACTACAGTAAAAGTACTGATACTGCAGTAAAGTACTGATGCTAAAGTAAAAGTACTGATGCTACAGTAAAAGTACAGATACTGCAGTAAAGTACTGATGCTGCAGTAAAAGTACTGATACTGCAGTAAAAGTTCTGATGCTGCAGTAAAAGTACTGATGCTGCAGTAAAAGTACTGATGCTACAGTAAAAGTACTGATGCTGCAGTAAAAGTACTGATGCTACAGTAAAAGTACTGATACTGCAGTAAAAGTACTGATGCTGCAGTAAAAGTACTGATGCTGCAGTAAAAGTACTGATGCAACAGTAAAAGTACTGATACTGCAGTAAAGTACTGATACTGCAGTAAAAGTACTGATGCTGCAGTAAAAGTACTGATACTGCAGTAAAAGTACTGATGCTGCAGTAAAAGTACTGATGCTGAAGTAAAAGTACTGATGCTGCAGTAAAAGTACTGATAACACAGTAAAAGTACTGATACTGCAGTAAAAGTACTGATGCTGCAGTAAAAGTACTGATGCTAAAGTAAAAGTACTGATGCTACAGTAAAAGTACTGATGCTGCAGTAAAAGTACTGATGCTACAATAAAAGTACTTATACTGCAGTAAAAGTACTGATGCTGCAGTAAAAGTACTGATGCTGCAGTAAAAGTACTGATGCTACAGTAAAAGTAGTGATGCTGCAGTAAAAGTACTGATGCTGCAGTAAAAGTACTGATACTACAGTAAAAGTACTGATACTGCAGTAAAGTACTGATGCTAAAGTAAAAGTACTGTTGCTACAGTAAAACTACTGATACTGCAGTAAAGTACTGATGCTACAGTAAAAGTACTGATACTGCAGTAAAAGTACTGATGCTACAGCAAAAGTACTGATACTGCAGTAAAAGTACTGATGCTACAGTAAAAGTACTGATACTACAGTAAAAGTACTGATGCTACAGTAAAAGTACTGATGCTGCAGTAAAAGTACTGATGCTACAGTAAAAGTACTGATGCTGCAGTAAAAGTACTGATGCTACAGTAAAAGTACTGATGCTGCAGTAAAAGTACTGATGCTACAGTAAAAGTACTGATACTGCAGTAAAAGTACTGATGCTACAGTAAAAGTACTGATGCTGCAGTAAAAGTACTGATGCTGCAGTAAAAGTACTGATGCTACAATAAAAGTACTGATGCTGCAGTAAAAGTACTGATACTCTACAGTAAAAGTACTGATTCTACAGTAAAAGTACTGATGATACAGTAAAAGTACTGATGCTGCAGTTAAAGTACTGATGCTACAGTAAAAGTACTGATGCTACAGTAAAAGTACTGATGCTACAGTAAAAGTACTGATGCTACAGTGAAAGTACTGATGCTACTGTAAAAGTACTGATGCTGCAGTAAAAGTACTGATACTGCAGTAAAAGTACTGCTGCTGCAGTAAAAGTACTGATGCTGCAGTAAAAGTACTGATGCTACAGTAAAAGTACTGATGCTACAGAAAAAGTACTGATGCTACAGAAAAAGTACTGATGCTACAGTAAAAGTACTAATGCTGCAGTAAAAGTACTGATAACACAGTAAAAGTACTGATACTGCAGTAAAAGTACTGATGCTGCAGTAAAAGTACTGATGCTGCAGTAAAAGTACTGATGCTGCAGTAAAAGTACTGATGCTGCAGTAAAAGTACTGATGCTACAGTAAAAGTACTGATGCTGCAGTAAAAGTACTGATGCTGCAGTAAAAGTACTGATGCTACAGTAAAAGTACTGATACTGCTGTAAAAGTACTGATGCTACAGTAAAAGTACTGATGCTGCAGTAAAAGTACTGATGCTACAATAAAAGTACTGATGCTACAGTAAAAGTACTGATACTACAGTAAAAGTACTGATACTGCAGTAAAAGTACTGATGCTACAGTAAAAGTACTGATGCTACAGTAATAGTACTGATACTGCAGTAAAAGTACTGATGCTACAGTAAAAGTACTGATGCTGCAGTAAAAGTATTGATACTACAGTAAAAGTACTGATGGTACAGTAAAAGTACTGATACTACAGTAAAAGTACTGACGCTGCAGTAAAAGTACTGATGCTACAGTAAAAGTACTTATGCTGCAGTAAAAGTACTGATGCTAAAGTAAAAGTACTGATGCTACAGTAAAAGTACTGATGCTGCAGTAAAAGTACTGATGCTACAATAAAAGTACTTATACTGCAGTAAAAGTACTGATGCTGCAGTAAAAGTACTGATGCTGCAGTAAAAGTACTGATGCTACAGTAAAAGTAGTGATGCTGCAGTAAAAGTACTGATGCTGCAGTAAAAGTACTGATACTACAGTAAAAGTACTGATACTGCAGTAAAGTACTGATGCTAAAGTAAAAGTACTGTTGCTACAGTAAAACTACTGATACTGCAGTAAAAGTACTGATGCTACAGTAAAAGTACTGATACTGCAGTAAAAGTACTGATGCTACAGTAAAAGTACTGATACTAAAATAAAAGTACTGATGCTGCAGTAAAAGTTCTGATGCTGCAGTAAAAGTACTGATGCTACAGTAAAAGTACTGATGCTGCAGTAAAAGTACTGATACTAAAGTAAAAGTACTGATGGTACAGTAAAAGTACTGATACTACAGTAAAAGTACTGATGCTGCAGTAAAAGTACTGATGCTACAGTAAAAGTACTTATACTGCAGTAAAAGTACTGATGCTGCAGTAAAAGTACTGATGCTAAAGTAAAAGTACTGATGCTACAGTAAAAGTACTGATGCTGCAGTAAAAGTACTGATGCTAAAGTAAAAGTACTGATACTACAGTAAAAGTACTGATACTGCAGTAAAGTACTGATGCTAAAGTAAAAGTACTGATGCTACAGTAAAAGTACTGATACCGCAGTAAAGTACTGATGCTACAGTAAAAGTACTGATACTGCAGTAAAAGTACTGATTCTACAGTAAAAGTACTGATGCTACAGTAAAAGTACTGATGCTGCAGTTAAAGTACTGATGCTACAGTAAAAGTACTGATGCTACAGTAAAAGTACTGATGCTACAGTAAAAGTACTGATACTACAGTAAAAGTACTGATGCTACAGTGAAAGTACTGATGCTTCTGTAAAAGTACTGATGCTGCAGTAAAAGTACTGATGCTGCAGTAAAAGTACTTTTACTGCAGTAAAAGTACTGATGCTGCAGTAAAAGTACTGATGCTGCAGTAAAAGTACTGATGCTACAGTAAAAGTACTGATGCTGCAGTAAAGTACTGATACTGCAGTAAAAGTACTGATGCTACAGTAAAAGTACTGATGCTGCAGTAAAAGTACTGATGCTGCAGTAAAAGTACTGATACTGCAGTAAAAGTTCTGATGCTGCAGTAAAAGTACTGATGCTGCAGTAAAAGTACTGATGCTGCAGTAAAAGTACTGATAACACAGTAAAAGTACTGATGCTAGAGTAAAAGTACTGATAACACAGTAAAAGTACTGATACTACAGTAAAAGTACTGATACTGCAGTAAAAGTACTGATGCTACAGTAAAAGTACTGATGCTGCAGTAAAGTACTGATACTGCAGTAAAGTACTGATACTGCAGTAAAAGTACTGATGCTACAGTAAAAGTACTGATGCTGCAGTAAAAGTACTGATGCTACAATAAAAGTACTGATGCTGCAGTAAAAGTACTGATACTCTACAGTAAAAGTACTGATTCTACAGTAAAAGTACTGATGATACAGTAAAAGTACTGATGCTGCAGTTAAAGTACTGATGCTACAGTAAAAGTACTGATGCTACAGTAAAAGTACTGATGCTACAGTAAAAGTACTATTGCTACAGTAAAAGTACTGATGCTACAGTGAAAGTACTGATGCTACTGTAAAAGTACTGATGCTGCAGTAAAAGTACTGATACTGCAGTAAAAGTACTGCTGCTGCAGTAAAAGTACTGATGCTGCAGTAAAAGTACTGATGCTACAGTAAAAGTACTGATGCTACAGAAAAAGTACTGATGCTACAGTAAAAGTACTAATGCTGCAGTAAAAGTACTGATAACACAGTAAAAGTACTGATACTGCAGTAAAAGTACTGATGCTGCAGTAAAAGTACTGATGCTGCAGTAAAAGTACTGATGCAACAGTAAAAGTACTGATACTGCAGTAAAGTACTGATACTGCAGTAAAAGTACTGATGCTGCAGTAAAAGTACTGATGCTGCAGTAAAGTACTGATACTGCAGTAAAAGTACTGATGCTACAGTAAAAGTACTGATGCTGCAGTAAAAGTACTGATGCTGCAGTAAAAGTACTGATGCTGCAGTAAAAGTTCTGATGCTGCAGTAAAAGTACTGATGCTGCAGTAAAAGTACTGATGCTGCAGTAAAAGTACTGATAACACAGTAAAAGTACTGATGCTAGAGTAAAAGTACTGATAACACAGTAAAAGTACTGATACTGCAGTAAAAGTACTGATGTTGCAGTAAAAGTACTGATACTGCAGTAAAAGTACTGATGCTGCAGTAAAAGTACTGATACTGCAGTAAAAGTACTGATGTTGCAGTAAAAGTACTGATGCTGCAGTAAAAGTACTGATGCTACAGTAAAAGTACTGATGCTGCAGTAAAAGTACTGATGCTACAGTAAAAGTACTGATACTGCAGTAAAAGTACTGATGCTACAGTAAAAGTACTGATGCTGCAGTAAAAGTACTGATGCTGCAGTAAAAGTACTGATGCTACAATAAAAGTACTGATGCTGCAGTAAAAGTACTGATACTCTACAGTAAAAGTACTGATTCTACAGTAAAAGTACTGATGATACAGTAAAAGTACTGATGCTGCAGTTAAAGTACTGATGCTACAGTAAAAGTACTGATGCTACAGTAAAAGTACTGATGCTACAGTAAAAGTACTGATGCTACAGTGAAAGTACTGATGCTACTGTAAAAGTACTGATGCTGCAGTAAAAGTACTGATACTGCAGTAAAAGTACTGCTGCTGCAGTAAAAGTACTGATGCTGCAGTAAAAGTACTGATGCTACAGTAAAAGTACTGATAATACAGAAAAAGTACTGATGCTACAGTAAAAGTACTAATGCTGCAGTAAAAGTACTGATAACACAGTAAAAGTACTGATACTGCAGTAAAAGTACTGATGCTGCAGTAAAAGTACTGATGCTGCAGTAAAAGTACTGATGCTGCAGTAAAAGTACTGATACTGCAGTAAAGTACTGATGCTGCAGTAAAAGTACTGATGCTGAAGTAAAAGTACTGATGCTGCAGTAAAAGTACTGATGCTGCAGTAAAAGTACTGATGCTGCAGTAAAAGTACTGATGCTGCAGTAAAAGTTCTGATGCTGCAGTAAAAGTACTGATGCTGCAGTAAAAGTACTGATGCTGCAGTAAAAGTACTGATGCTGCAGTAAAAGTACTGATGCTGCAGTAAAAGGACTGATGCTACAGTAAAAGTACTGATGCTGCAGTAAAAGTACTGATGCTGCAGTAAAAGTACTGATGTTGCAGTAAAAGTACTGATGTTGCACTAAAAGTACTGATACTGCTGTAAAAGTACTGATTCTACAGTAAAAGTACTGATGCTGCAGTAAAAGTACTGATGCTACAATAAAAGTACTGATGCTACAGTAAAAGTACTGATGCTACAGTAAAAGTACTGATACTGCAGTAAAAGTACTGATGCTACAATAAAAGTACTGATGCTACAGTAAAAGTACTGATGCTACAGTAAAAGTACTGATGCTGCAGTAAAAGTACTGATGCTACAATAAAAGTACTGATGCTACAGTAAAAGTACTGATGCTACAGTAAAAGTACTGATACTGCAGTAAAGTACTGATGCTACAGTAAAAGTACTGATACTGCAGTAAAAGTACTGATGCTACAGTAAAAGTACTGATGCTGCAGTAAAAGTACTGATGCTGCAGTAAAAGTACTGATGCTGCAGTAAAAGTACTGATGCTGCAGTAAAAGTACTGATGCTACAGTAAAAGTACTGATGCTGCAGTAAAAGTACTGATGCTGCAGTAAAAGTACTGATGTTGCAGTAAAAGTACTGATACTGCTGTAAAAGTACTGATGCTACAGTAAAAGTACTGATGCTGCAGTAAAAGTACTGATGCTACAATAAAAGTACTGATGCTACAGTAAAAGTACTGATACTACAGTAAAAGTACTGATACTGCAGTAAAAGTACTGATGCTACAGTAAAAGTATTGATGCTACAGTAATAGTACTGATACTGCAGTAAAAGTACTGATGCTACAGTAAAAGTACTGATGCTGCAGTAAAAGTATTGATACTACAGTAAAAGTACTGATGGTACAGTAAAAGTACTGATACTACAGTAAAAGTACTGACGCTGCAGTAAAAGTACTGATGCTACAGTAAAAGTACTTATACTGCAGTAAAAGTACTGATGCTGCAGTAAAAGTACTGATGCTAAAGTAAAAGTACTGATGCTACAGTAAAGTACTGATGCTGCAGTAAAAGTACTGATGCTACAATAAAAGTACTTATACTGCAGTAAAAGTACTGATGCTGCAGTAAAAGTACTGATGCTGCAGTAAAAGTACTGATGCTACAGTAAAAGTAGTGATGCTGCAGTAAAAGTACTGATGCTGCAGTAAAAGTACTGATACTACAGTAAAAGTACTGATACTGCAGTAAAGTACTGATGCTAAAGTAAAAGTACTGTTGCTACAGTAAAACTACTGATACTGCAGTAAAGTACTGATGCTACAGTAAAAGTACTGATACTGCAGTAAAAGTACTGATGCTACAGTAAAAGTACTGATACTGCAGTAAAAGTACTGATGCTACAGTAAAAGTACTGATACTACAGTAAAAGTACTGATGCTACAGTAAAAGTACTGATGCTGCAGTAAAAGTACTGATGCTACAGTAAAAGTACTGATGCTGCAGTAAAAGTACTGATGCTACAGTAAAAGTACTGATGCTGCAGTAAAGTACTGATACTGCAGTAAAAGTACTGATACTACAGTAAAAGTACTGATACTGCAGTAAAGTACTGATGCTGCAGTAACAGTACTGATGCTGCAGTAAAAGTACTGATGCTACAGTAAAAGTACTGAGACTGCAGTAAAGTACTGATACTGCAGTAAAAGTACTGATGCTGCAGTAGAAGTACTGATACTGCAGTAAATGTACTGATAATACAGTAAAAGTACTGATACTAGAGTAAGTGTACTGATAATACAGTAAAAGTACTGATGCTGCAGTAAAAGTACTGATGCTACAGTGAAAGTACTGATGCTACAGTAAAAGTACTGATACTGCAGTAAAAGTACTGATGCTGCAGTAAAAGTACTGATGCTGCAGTAAAAGTACTGATACTGCAGTAAAAGTACTGATGCTGCAGTAAAAGTACTGATACTGCAGTAAAGTACTGATGCTACAGTAAAAGTACTGATACTGCAGTAAAAGTACTGATGCTACAGTAAAAGTACTGATACTGCAGTAAAAGTACTGATGCTACAGTAAAAGTACTGATACTACAGTAAAAGTACTGATGCTGCAGTAAAAGTACTGATACTGCAGTAAAAGTACTGATGCTAAAGTAAAAGTACTGATACTGCAGTAAAGTACTGATACTGCCGTAAAAGTACTGATGCTACAGTAAAAGTACTGATACTGCAGTAAAGTACTGATACTGCAGTAAAAGTACTGATGCTGCAGTAAAAGTACTGATGCTACAGTAAAAGTACTGAGACTGCAGTAAAGTACTGATACTGCAGTAAAAGTACTGATGCTGCAGTAGAAGTACTGATACTGCAGTAAATGTACTGATAATACAGTAAAAGTACTGATACTAGAGTAAATGTACTGATAATACAGTAAAAGTACTGATGCTGCAGTAAAAGTACTGATGCTACAGTGAAAGTACTGATGCTAGAGTAAAAGTACTGATACTGCAGTAAAAGTACTGATGCTGCAGTAAAAGTACTGATACTACAGTAAAAGTACTGATGCTACAGTAAAAGTACTGATACTGCAGTAAAAGTACTGATGCTGCAGTAAAAGTACTGATGCTAGAGTAAAAGTACTGATACTGCAGTAAAAGCACTGATGCTACAGTGAAAGTACTGATGCTGCAGTAAAAGTACTGATGCTGCAGTAAAAGTACTGATGCTACAGTAAAAGTACTGATGCTGCAGTAAAAGCTCTGATACTGCAGTAAAAGTACTGATGCTGCGGTAAAAGTACTGATACCACAGTAAAAGTACTGATGCTGCAGTAAAAGTACTGATGCTACAGTAAAAGTACTGATGCTGCAGTAAAAGTACTGATGCTGCAGTAAAAGGACTGATACTCTACAGTAAAAGTACTGATGCTAAAGTAAAAGTACTGATGTTACAGTAAAAGTACTGATACTGCAGCAAAAGTACTGATGCTGCAGTAAAAGTACTGATGCTGCAGTAAAAGTACTGATGCTGCAGCAAAAGTACTGATGCTGCAGTAAAAGTACTGATGCTGCAGTAAAAGTACTGATGCTACAGTAAAAGTACTGATACTGCAGTAAAAGTACTGATGCTACAGTAAAAGTACTGATACTGCAGTAAAGTACTGATGCTGCAGTAAAAGTACTGATGCTACAATAAAAGTACTGATGCTGCAGTAAAAGTTCTGATGCTGCAGTAAAAGTACTGATGCTACAGTAAAAGTACTGATGCTGCAGTAAAAGTACTGATACTAAAGTAAAAGTACTGATGGTACAGTAAAAGTACTGATACTACAGTAAAAGTACTGATGCTGCAGTAAAAGTACTGATGCTACAGTAAAAGTACTTATACTGCAGTAAAAGTACTGATGCTGCAGTAAAAGTACTGATGCTAAAGTAAAAGTACTGATGCTACAGTAAAAGTAGTGATGCTGCAGTAAAAGTACTGATGCTAAAGTAAAAGTACTGATACTACAGTAAAAGTACTGATACTGCAGTAAAGTACTGATGCTAAAGTAAAAGTACTGATGCTACAGTAAAAGTACTGATACTGCAGTAAAGTACTGATGCTACAGTAAAAGTACTGATGCTACAGTAAAAGTACTGATACTGCAGTAAAAGTACTGATTCTACAGTAAAAGTACTGATGCTACAGTAAAAGTACTGATGCTGCAGTTAAAGTACTGATGCTACAGTAAGAGCTACAGTAAAGTACTGATGCTACAGTAAAAGTACTGATGCTACAGTAAAAGTACTGATGCTACAGTAAAAGTACTGATACTACAGTAAAAGTACTGATGCTACAGTGAAAGTACTGATGCTTCTGTAAAAGTACTGATGCTGCAGTAAAAGTACTGATGCTGCAGTAAAAGTACTGATACTGCAGTAAAAGTACTGCTGCTGCAGTAAAAGTACTGATGCTACAGTAAAAGTACTGATGCTACAGTAAAAGTACTGATACTGCAGTAAAAGTACTGATGCTACAGTAAAAGTATTGATGCTACAGTAAAAGTACTGATGCTGCAGTAAAAGTACTGATGCTACAGTAAAAGTACTGATGCTACAGAAAAAGTACCTATGCTACAGTAAAAGTACTGATGCTGCAGTAAAAGTACTGATAACACAGTAAAAGTACTGATACTGCAGTAAAGTACTGATGCTGCAGTAAAAGTACTGATGCTACAGTAAAAGTACTGATACTGCAGTAAAGTACTGATACTGCAGTAAAAGTACTGATGCTACAGTAAAAGTACTGATGCTGCAGTAAAAGTACTGATGCTGCAGTAAAAGTACTGATGCTGCAGTAAAAGTACTGATGCTGCAGTAAAGTTCTGATGCTGCAGTAAAAGTACTGATGCTGCAGTAAAAGTACTGATGCTGCAGTAAAAGTACTGATGCTGCAGTAAAAGTACTGATAACACAGTAAAAGTACTGATGCTAGAGTAAAAGTACTGATAACACAGTAAAAGTACTGATACTGCAGTAAAAGTACTGATGTTGCAGTAAAAGTACTGATACTGCAGTAAAAGTACTGATGCTGCAGTAAAAGTACTGATACTGCAGTAAAGTACTGATGTTGCAGTAAAAGTACTGATACTGCAGTAAAAGTACTGATGCTACAGTAAAAGTACTGATGCTGCAGTAAAAGTACTGATGCTACAATAAAAGTACTGATGCTACAGTAAAAGTACTGATACTACAGTAAAAGTACTGATACTGCAGTAAAAGTACTGATGATACAGTAAAAGTATTGATGCTACAGTAATAGTACTGATACTGCAGTAAAAGTACTGATGCTACAGTAAAAGTACTGATGCTGCAGTAAAAGTATTGATACTACAGTAAAAGTACTGATGGTACAGTAAAAGTACTGATACTACAGTAAAAGTACTGATGCTGCAGTAAAGTACTGATGCTACAGTAAAAGTACTGATACTGCAGTAAAAGTACTGATGCTACAGTAAAAGTACTGATACTGCAGTAAAAGTACTGATTCTACAGTAAAAGTACTGATACTACAGTAAAAGTACTGATGCTACAGTAAAAGTACTGATGCTGCAGTAAAAGTACTGATGCTGCAGTTAAAGTACTGATGCTACAGTAAAAGTACTGATGCTGCAGTAAAAGTACTGATACTCTACAGTAAAAGTACTGATGCTGCAGTAAAAGTACTGATACTCTACAGTAAAAGTACTGATGCTAAAGTAAAAGTACTGATGTTACAGTAAAAGTACTGATGCTGCAGTAAAAGTACTGATGCTGCAGTAAAAGTACTGATGCTGCAGTAAAAGTACTGATACTGCAGTAAAAGTACTGATGCTGCAGTAAAAGTACTGATACTGCAGTAAAAGTACTGATGCTGCAGTAAAAGTACTGATGCTAAAGTAAAAGTACTGATGCTACAGTAAAAGTACTGATGCTGCATTAAAAGTACTGATGCTGCAGTAAAAGTACTGATACTACAGTAAAAGTACTGATACTGCAGTAAATTACTGATGCTAAAGTAAAAGTACTGATGCTACAGTAAAAGTACTGATACTGCAGTAAAGTACTGATGCTACAGTAAAAGTACTGATACTGCAGTAAAAGTACTGATGCTACAGTAAAAGTACTGATACTGCAGTAAAAGTACTGATTCTACAGTAAAAGTACTGATACTACAGTAAAAGTACTGATGCTAGAGTAAAAGTACTGATGCTGCAGTTAAAATACTGATGCTGCAGTAAAAGTACTGATGCTACAGTAAAAGTACTGATGCTACAATAAAAGTACTGATACTACAGTAAAAGTACTGATGCTACAGTGAAAGTACTGATGCTACTGTAAAAGTACTGATGCTGCAGTAAAAGTACTGATGCTGCAGTAAAAGTACTGCTGCTGCAGTAAAAGTACTGATGCTGCAGTAAAAGTACTGATGCTACAGTAAAAGTACTGATGCTACAGAAAAAGTACTGATGCTACAGTAAAAGTACTAATGCTGCAGTAAAAGTACTGATAACACAGTAAAAGTACTGATACTGCAGTAAAAGTACTGATGCTGCAGTAAAAGTACTGATGCTGCAGTAAAAGTACTGATGCTACAGTAAAAGTACTGATACTGCAGTAAAAGTACTGATGCTACAGTAAAAGTACTGATGCTGCAGTAAAAGTACTGATGCTGCAGTAAAAGTACTGATGCTGAAGTAAAAGTACTGATGCTGCAGTAAAAGTACTGATGCTGCAGTAAAAGTACTGATGCTGCAGTAAAAGTTCTGATGCTGCAGTAAAGTACTGATGCTGCAGTAAAAGTACTGATGCTACAGTAAAAGTACTGATACTGCAGTAAAAGTACTGATGCTACAGTAAAAGTACTGATGCTGCAGTAAAAGTACTGATGCTGCAGTAAAAGTACTGATGATGCAGTAAAAGGACTGATGCTACAGTAAAAGTACTGATGCTGCAGTAAAAGTACTGATGCTGCAGTAAAAGTACTGATGTTGCAGTAAAAGTACTGATGCTGCAGTAAAAGTACTGATGTTGCACTAAAAGTACTGATACTGCTGTAAAAGTACTGATGCTACAGTAAAAGTACTGATGCTGCAGTAAAAGTACTGATGCTACAATAAAAGTACTGATGCTACAGTAAAAGTACTGATACTACAGTAAAAGTACTGATACTGCAGTAAAAGTACTGATGCTACAGGAAAAGTACTGATGCTGCAGTAAAAGTACTGATGCTGCAGTAAAAGTACTGATGCTACAGTAAAAGTACTGATGCTGCAGTAAAAGTACTGATGCTGCAGTAAAAGTACTGATGTTGCAGTAAAAGTACTGATACTGCTGTAAAAGTACTGATGCTACAGTAAAAGTACTGATGCTGCAGTAAAAGTACTGATGCTACAATAAAAGTACTGATGCTACAGTAAAAGTACTGATACTACAGTAAAAGTACTGATACTGCAGTAAAAGTACTGATGCTACAGTAAAAGTATTGATGCTGCAGTAAAAGTACTGATGCTACAGTAAAAGTACTGATGCTGCAGTAAAAGTATTGATACTACAGTAAAAGTACTGATGGTACAGTAAAAGTACTGATACTACAGTAAAAGTACTGACGCTGCAGTAAAAGTACTGATTCTACAGTAAAAGTACTTATACTGCAGTAAAAGTACTGATGCTGCAGTAAAAGTACTGATGCTAAAGTAAAAGTACTGATGCTACAGTAAAAGTACTGATGCTGCAGTAAAAGTACTGATGCTACAGTAAAAGTACTGATGCTGCAGTAAAAGTACTGATGCTGCAGTAAAAGTACTGATGCTAAAGTAAAAGTACTGATGCTACAGTAAAAGTAGTGATGCTGCAGTAAAAGTACTGATGCTGCAGTAAAAGTACTGATACTACAGTAAAAGTACTGATACTGCAGTAAAGTACTGATGCTAAAGTAAAAGTACTGTTGCTACAGTAAAAGTACTGATACTACAGTAAAAGTACTGATACTGCAGTAAAAGTACTGAAGCTACAGTAAAAGTACTGATACTGCAGTAAAAGTACTGATGCTACAGTAAAAGTACTGATACTGCAGTAAAAGTACTGATTCTACAGTAAAAGTACTGAAGCTACAGTAAAAGTACTGATACTACAGTAAAAGTACTGATGCTACAGTAAAAGTACTGATGCTGCAGTAAAAGTACTGATGCTACAGTAAAAGTACTGATGCTGCAGTAAAAGTACTGATGCTACAGTAAAAGTACTGATACTGCAGTAAAGTACTGATACTGCAGTAAAAGTACTGATACTACAGTAAAAGTACTGATACTGCAGTAAAGTACTGATGCTGCAGTAACAGTACTGATGCTGCAGTAAAAGTACTGATGCTACAGTAAAAGTACTGAGACTGCAGTAAAGTACTGATACTGCAGTAAAAGTACTGATGCTGCAGTAGAAGTACTGATACTGCAGTAAATGTACTGATAATACAGTAAAAGTACTGATACTAGAGTAAGTGTACTGATAATACAGTAAAAGTACTGATGCTGCAGTAAAAGTACTGATGCTACAGTGAAAGTACTGATGCTACAGTAAAAGTACTGATACTGCAGTAAAAGTACTGATGCTGCAGTAAAAGTACTGATACTACAGTAAAAGTACTGATGCTACAGTAAAAGTACTGATACTGCAGTAAAAGTACTGATGCTGCAGTAAAAGTACTGATGCTAGAGTAAAAGTACTGATACTGCAGTAAAAGCTCTGATACTGCAGTAAAAGTACTGATGCTGCGGTAAAAGTACTGATACCACAGTAAAAGTACTGATGCTGCAGTAAAAGTACTGATGCTACAGTAAAAGTACTGATGCTGCAGTAAAAGTACTGATACTCTACAGTAAAAGTACTGATGCTAAAGTAAAAGTACTGATGTTACAGTAAAAGTACTGATGCTGCAGTAAAAGTACTGATGTTACAGTAAAAGTACTGATGCTGCAGTAAAAGTACTGATGCTGCAGTAAAAGTACTGATGCTACAGTAAAAGTACTGATACTGCAGTAAAGTACTGATGCTAAAGTAAAGGTACTGTTGCTACAGTAAAAGTACTGATACTGCAGTAAAGTACTGATGCTACAGTAAAAGTACTGATACTGCAGTAAAAGTACTGATTCTACAGTAAAAGTACTGATACTACAGTAAAAGTACTGATGCTACAGTAAAATTACTGATACTGCAGTAAAATAAGTACTGATGCTGCAGTAAAAGTACTGATGCTAAAGTAAAAGTACTGATACTGCAGTAAAGTACTGATACTGCCGTAAAAGTACTGATGCTACAGTAAAAGTACTGAGACTGCAGTAAAGTACTGATACTGCAGTAAAAGTACTGATGCTGCAGTAGAAGTACTGATACTGCAGTAAATGTACTGATAATACAGTAAAAGTACTGATACTAGAGTAAATGTACTGATAATACAGTAAAAGTACTGATGCTGCAGTAAAAGTACTGATGCTACAGTGAAAGTACTGATGCTAGAGTAAAAGTACTGATACTGCAGTAAAAGTACTGATGCTGCAGTAAAAGTACTGATACTACAGTAAAAGTACTGATGCTACAGTAAAAGTACTGATACTGCAGTAAAAGTACTGATGCTGCAGTAAAAGTACTGATGCTAGAGTAAAAGTACTGATACTGCAGTAAAAGTACTGATGCTACAGTGAAAGTACTGATGCTGCAGTAAAAGTACTGATGCTACAGTAAAAGTACTGATGCTGCGGTAAAAGTACTGATGCTGCGGTAAAAGTACTGATACCACAGTAAAAGTACTGATGCTAGAGTAAAAGTACTGATACTGCAGTAAAAGTACTGATGCTACAGTAAAAGTACTGATACTACAGTAAAAGTACTGATACTGCAGTAAAAGTACTGATGATACAGTAAAAGTAGTGATGCTACAGTAATAGTACTGATACTGCAGTAAAAGTACTGATGCTACAGTAAAAGTACTGATGCTGCAGTAAAAGTATTGATACTACAGTAAAAGTACTGATGGTACAGTAAAAGTACTGATACTACAGTAAAAGTACTGATGCTGCAGTAAAGTACTGATGCTACAGTAAAAGTACTGATACTGCAGTAAAAGTACTGATGCTACAGTAAAAGTACTGATACTGCAGTAAAAGTACTGATTCTACAGTAAAAGTACTGATACTAA
>NC_134524.1:426047-571047 GCF_027942865.1 Odontesthes bonariensis
TATCAGTACTTTTACTGTAGCATCAGTACTTTTACTGCAGCATCAGTACTTTTACTGTAGAGTATCAGTACTTTTACTGCAGCATCAGTACTTTTACTGCAGCATCAGTACTTTTACTGTAGCATCAGTACTTTTACTGCAGCATCAGTACTTTTACTGTAGTATCAGTACTTTTACTGCAGCATCAGTACTATTACTGCAGTATCAGAGCTTTTACTGCAGCATCAGTACTTTTACTGTAGCATCAGTACTTTTACTTTAGCCTCAGTACTTTACTGCAGTATCAGTACTTTTAATGTAGTATCAGTACTTTTACTGCAGCATCAGTACTTTTACTGCAGCATCAGGACTTTTACTGTAGCATCAGTACTTTTACTTTAGCATCAGTACTTTTACTGCAGCATCAGTACTTTTACTGTAGCATCAGTACTTTACTGCAGTATCAGTACTTTTACTGTAGCATCAGTACTTTTACTGCAGTATTAGTACTTTAACTGTAGCATCAGTACTTTTACTGCAGTATCAGTACTTTACTGTAGCATCAGTACTTTTACTGCAGTATCAGTACTTTTACTGTAGCATCAGTACTTTTACTGCAGTATCAGTACTTTTACTGTAGCATCAGTACTTTCACTGTAGCATCAGTACTTTTACTGAAGTATCAGTACTTTTACTGTAGCATCAGTACTTTTACTGTAGCATCAGTACTTTTACTGTAGCATCAGTACTTTAACTGCAGCATCAGTACTTTTACTGTAACATCAGTACTTTTACTGTAGAATCAGTACTTTTACTGCAGTATCAGTACTTTTACTGTAGCATCAGTACTTTTACTGCAGTATCAGTACTTTTACTGTAGCATCAGTACTTTACTGCAGTATCAGTACTTTTACTGTAGCATCAGTACTTTTACTTTAGCATCAGTACTTTACTGCAGTATCAGTACTTTTACTGTAGTATCAGTACTTTTACTGCAGCATCAGTACTTTTACTGCAGCATCAGTACTTTTACTGTAGCATCAGTACTTTTACTTTAGCATCAGTACTTTTACTGCAGTATCAGTACTTTTACTGTAGCAGCAGTACTTTTACTGCAGCATCAGTACTTTTACTGCAGTATAAGTACTTTTACTGTACCATCAGTACTTTTACTGCAGCATCAGTACTTTTACTGTAGTATCAGTACTTTTACTGTACCATCAGTACTTTTACTGCAGCATCAGTACTTTTACTGTAGTATCAGTACTTTTACTGTAGCATCAGTACTTTTACTGCAGCATCAGTACTTTACTGTGGCATCAGTACTTTTACTGCGGCATCAGTACTTTTACTGCAGCATCAGTACTTTTACTGTAGCATCAGTACTTTTACTGCAGTATCAGTACTTTTACTGCAGTATCAGTACTTTTACTGTAGTATCAGTACTTTTACTGTAGCATCAGTACTTTTATTGTAGCATCAGTACTTTTACTGCAGCATCAGTACTTTTACTGCAGCATCAGTACTTTTACTGTAGCATCAGTACTTTTACTGCAGTATCAGTACTTTACTGCAGTATCAGTACTTTTACTTTAGCATCAGTACTTTTACTGCAGTATCAGTACTTTTACTGTAGCATCAGTACTTTTACTGCAGCATCAGTACTTTTACTGCAGCATCAGTACTTTTACTGTAGCATCAGTACTTTTACTGCAGCATCAGTACTTTTACTGCAGCATAAGTACTTTTACTGCAGCATCAGTACTTTTACTGTAGTATCAGTACTTTTACTGTACCATCAGTACTTTTACTGCAGCATCAGTACTTTTACTGTAGTATCAGTACTTTTACTGTAGCATCAGTACTTTTACTGCAGCATCAGTACTTTACTGCAGTATCAGTACTTTTAATGTAGTATCAGTACTTTTACTGCAGCATCAGTACTTTTACTGCAGCATCAGGACTTTTACTGTAGCATCAGTACTTTTACTTTAGCATCAGTACTTTTACTGCAGCATCAGTACTTTTACTGTAGCATCAGTACTTTACTGCAGTATCAGTACTTTTACTGTAGCATCAGTACTTTTACTGCAGTATTAGTACTTTAACTGTAGCATCAGTACTTTTACTGCAGTATCAGTACTTTACTGTAGCATCAGTACTTTTACTGCAGTATCAGTACTTTTACTGTAGCATCAGTACTTTTACTGCAGTATCAGTACTTTTACTGTAGCATCAGTACTTTCACTGTAGCATCAGTACTTTTACTGAAGTATCAGTACTTTTACTGTAGCATCAGTACTTTTACTGTAGCATCAGTACTTTTACTGTAGCATCAGTACTTTAACTGCAGCATCAGTACTTTTACTGTAACATCAGTACTTTTACTGTAGAATCAGTACTTTTACTGCAGTATCAGTACTTTTACTGTAGCATCAGTACTTTTACTGCAGTATCAGTACTTTTACTGTAGCATCAGTACTTTACTGCAGTATCAGTACTTTTACTGTAGCATCAGTACTTTTACTTTAGCATCAGTACTTTACTGCAGTATCAGTACTTTTACTGTAGTATCAGTACTTTTACTGCAGCATCAGTACTTTTACTGCAGCATCAGTACTTTTACTGTAGCATCAGTACTTTTACTTTAGCATCAGTACTTTTACTGCAGTATCAGTACTTTTACTGTAGCAGCAGTACTTTTACTGCAGCATCAGTACTTTTACTGCAGTATAAGTACTTTTACTGTACCATCAGTACTTTTACTGCAGCATCAGTACTTTTACTGTAGTATCAGTACTTTTACTGTACCATCAGTACTTTTACTGCAGCATCAGTACTTTTACTGTAGTATCAGTACTTTTACTGTAGCATCAGTACTTTTACTGCAGCATCAGTATTTTACTGTGGCATCAGTACTTTTACTGCGGCATCAGTACTTTTACTGCAGCATCAGTACTTTTACTGTAGCATCAGTACTTTTACTGCAGTATCAGTACTTTTACTGCAGTATCAGTACTTTTACTGTAGTATCAGTACTTTTACTGTAGCATCAGTACTTTTATTGTAGCATCAGTACTTTTACTGCAGCATCAGTACTTTTACTGCAGCATCAGTACTTTTACTGTAGCATCAGTACTTTTACTGCAGTATCAGTACTTTACTGCAGTATCAGTACTTTTACTTTAGCATCAGTACTTTTACTGCAGTATCAGTACTTTTACTGTAGCATCAGTACTTTTACTGCAGCATCAGTACTTTTACTGCAGCATCAGTACTTTTACTGTAGCATCAGTACTTTTACTGCAGCATCAGTACTTTTACTGCAGCATAAGTACTTTTACTGCAGCATCAGTACTTTTACTGTAGTATCAGTACTTTTACTGTACCATCAGTACTTTTACTGCAGCATCAGTACTTTTACTGTAGTATCAGTACTTTTACTGTAGCATCAGTACTTTTACTGCAGCATCAGTACTTTACTGTGGCATCAGTACTTTTACTGCAGTATCAGAGCTTTTACTGCAGCATCAGTACTTTTACTGCAGCATCAGTACTTTTACTGTAGTATCAGTACTTTTACTGCAGCATCAGTACTTTTACTGCAGTATCAGAGCTTTTACTGCAGCATCAGTACTTTTACTGTAGCATCAGTACTTTTACTGCAGCATCAGTACTTTTACTGCAGCATCAGTACTTTTACTGTAGCATCAGTACTTTTACTGCAGTATCAGTACTTTTACTCTAGCATCAGTACTTTTACTGCAGCATCAGTACTTTTACTGCAGTATCAGTACTTTTACTGTAGCATCAGTACTTTTACTGCAGCATCAGTACTTTTACTGTAGAATCAGTACTTTTACTGCAGCATCAGTACTTTTACTGCAGTATCAGTACTTTTACTGCAGTATCAGTACTTTTACTGTAGTATCAGTACTTTTACTGTAGCATCAGTACTTTTATTGTAGCATCAGTACTTTTACTGCAGCATCAGTACTTTTACTGTAGCATCAGTACTTTTACTGCAGTATCAGTACTTTACTGCAGTATCAGTACTTTTACTTTAGCATCAGTACTTTTACTGCAGTATCAGTACTTTTACTGTAGCATCAGTACTTTTACTGCAGCATCAGTACTTTTACTGCAGCATCAGTACTTTTACTGCAGCATCAGTACTTTTACTGTAGAGTATCAGTACTTTTACTGCAGCATCAGTACTTTTACTGCAGCATCAGTACTTTTACTGTAGCATCAGTACTTTTACTGCAGCATCAGTACTTTTACTGTAGTATCAGTACTTTTACTGCAGCATCAGTACTATTACTGCAGTATCAGAGCTTTTACTGCAGCATCAGTACTTTTACTGTAGCATCAGTACTTTTACTGTAGCATCAGTACTTTTACTTTAGCATCAGTACTTTACTGCAGTATCAGTACTTTTACTGTAGTATCAGTACTTTTACTGCAGCATCAGTACTTTTACTGCAGCATCAGGACTTTTACTGTAGCATCAGTACTTTTACTTTAGCATCAGTACTTTTACTGCAGCAGTACTTTTACTGCAGTATCAGTACTTTACTGCAGTATCAGTACTTTTACTGTAGCATCAGTACTTTTACTGCAGTATCAGTACTTTAACTGTAGCATCAGTGCTTTTACTGCAGTATCAGTACTTTTACTGTAGCATCAGTACTTTTACTGCAGTATCAGTACTTTACTGTAGCATCAGTACTTTTACTGTAGCATCAGTACTTTCACTGTAGCATCAGTACTTTTACTGAAGTATCAGTACTTTTACTGTAGCATCAGTACTTTTACTGTAGTATCAGTACTTTTACTGCAGTATCAGTACTTTTACTGTAGCATCAGTACTTTTACTTTAGCATCAGTACTTTTACTGCAGTATCAGTACTTTTACTGTAGCATCAGTACTTTTACTGCAGCATCAGTACTTTTACTGCAGCATCAGTACTTTTACTGCAGCATCAGTACTTTTACTGCAGCATCAGTACTTTTACTGTAGAGTATCAGTACTTTTACTGCAGCATCAGTACTTTTACTGCAGCATCAGTACTTTTACTGTAGCATCAGTACTTTTACTGCAGCATCAGTACTTTTACTGTAGTATCAGTACTTTTACTGCAGCATCAGTACTATTACTGCAGTATCAGAGCTTTTACTGCAGCATCAGTACTTTTACTGTAGCATCAGTACTTTTACTGCAGTATCAGTACTTTTACTGCAGTATCAGTACTTTTACTGTAGTATCAGTACTTTTACTGTAGCATCAGTACTTTTATTGTAGCATCAGTACTTTTACTGCAGCATCAGTACTTTTACTGCAGCATCAGTACTTTTACTGTAGCATCAGTACTTTTACTGCAGTATCAGTACTTTACTGCAGTATCAGTACTTTTACTTTAGCATCAGTACTTTTACTGCAGTATCAGTACTTTTACTGTAGCATCAGTACTTTTACTGCAGCATCAGTACTTTTACTGCAGCATCAGTACTTTTACTGTAGCATCAGTACTTTTACTGCAGCATCAGTACTTTTACTGCAGCATAAGTACTTTTACTGCAGCATCAGTACTTTTACTGTAGTATCAGTACTTTTACTGTACCATCAGTACTTTTACTGCAGCATCAGTACTTTTACTGTAGTATCAGTACTTTTACTGTAGCATCAGTACTTTTACTGCAGCATCAGTACTTTACTGTGGCATCAGTACTTTTACTGCAGCATCAGTACTTTTACTGCAGCATCAGTACTTTTACTGTAGCATCAGTACTTTTACTGTAGTATCAGTACTTTTACTGTAGCATCAGTACTTTTATTGTAGCATCAGTACTTTTACTGCAGCATCAGTACTTTTACTGCAGCATCAGTACTTTTACTGCAGTATCAGTACTTTACTGCAGTATCAGTACTTTTACTTTAGCATCAGTACTTTTACTGCAGTATCAGTACTTTTACTGTAGCATCAGTACTTTTACTGCAGCATCAGTACTTTTACTGCAGCATCAGTACTTTTACTGCAGCATCAGTACTTTTACTGTAGAGTATCAGTACTTTTACTGCAGCATCAGTACTTTTACTGCAGCATCAGTACTTTTACTGCAGCATCAGTACTTTTACTGCAGCATCAGTACTTTTACTGTAGTATCAGTACTTTTACTGCAGCATCAGTACTTTTACTGCAGTATCAGAGCTTTTACTGCAGCATCAGTACTTTTACTGTAGCATCAGTACTTTTACTGCAGCATCAGTACTTTTACTGCAGCATCAGTACTTTTACTGCAGTATCAGTACTTTTACTCTAGCATCAGTACTTTTACTGCAGCATCAGTACTTTTACTGCAGTATCAGTACTTTTACTGTAGCATCAGTACTTTTACTGCAGCATCAGTACTTTTACTGTAGAATCAGTACTTTTACTTTAGCATCAGTACTTTTACTGCAGTATCAGTACTTTTACTGTAGCATCAGTACTTTTACTGCAGCATCAGTACTTTTACTGCAGCATCAGTACTTTTACTGTAGCATCAGTACTTTTACTGCAGCATCAGTACTTTTACTGTAGAGTATCAGTACTTTTACTGCAGCATCAGTACTTTTACTGCAGCATCAGTACTTTTACTGCAGTATCAGTACTTTTACTGCAGCATCAGTACTTTTACTGTAGCATCAGTACTTTTACTGCAGCATCAGTACTTTTACTGTAGTATCAGTGCTTTTACTGCAGCATCAGTACTATTACTGCAGTATCAGAGCTTTTACTGCAGCATCAGTACTTTTACTGTAGCATCAGTACTTTTACTGTAGCATCAGTACTTTTACTTTAGCATCAGTACTTTACTGCAGTATCAGTACTTTTACTGTAGTATCAGTACTTTTACTGCAGCATCAGTACTTTTACTGCAGCATCAGGACTTTTACTGTAGCATCAGTACTTTTACTTTAGCATCAGTACTTTTACTGCAGCAGTACTTTTACTGCAGTATCAGTACTTTACTGCAGTATCAGTACTTTTACTGTAGCATCAGTACTTTTACTGTAGCATCAGTACTTTTACTGTAGTATCAGTACTTTACTGCAGTATCAGTACTTTACTGCAGTATCATTATTTTTACTTTAGCATCAGTACTTTTACTGCAGTATCAGTACTTTTACTGTAGCATCAGTACTTTTACTGCAGCATCAGTACTTTTACTGCAGCATCAGTACTTTTACTGTAGCATCAGTACTTTTACTGCAGCATCAGTATTTTTACTGTAGAGTATCAGTACTTTTACTGCAGCATCAGTACTTTTACTGCAGCATCAGTACTTTTACTGTAGCATCAGTACTTTTACTGCAGCATCAGTACTTTTACTGTAGTATCAGTACTTTTACTGCAGCATCAGTACTATTACTGCAGTATCAGAGCTTTTACTGCAGCATCAGTACTTTTACTGTAGCATCAGTACTTTTACTGTAGCATCAGTACTTTTACTTTAGCATCAGTACTTTACTGCAGTATCAGTACTTTTACTGTAGTATCAGTACTTTTACTGCAGCATCAGTACTTTTACTGCAGCATCAGTACTTTTACTGCAGCATCAGTACTTTTACTGTAGCATCAGTACTTTTACTGCAGCATCAGTACTTTTACTGCAGCAGTACTTTTACTGCAGTATCAGTACTTTACTGCAGTATCAGTACTTTTACTGTAGCATCAGTACTTTTACTGCAGTATCAGTACTTTAACTGTAGCATCAGTGCTTTTACTGCAGTATCAGTACTTTACTGTAGCATCAGTGCTTTTACTGCAGTATCAGTACTTTTACTGTAGCATCAGTACTTTTACTGCAGTATCAGTACTTTACTGTAGCATCAGTACTTTTACTGTAGCATCAGTACTTTCACTGTAGCATCAGTACTTTTACTGAAGTATCAGTACTTTTACAGTAGCATCAGTACTTTTACTGTAGCATCAGTACTTTTACTGTAGCATCAGTACTTTAACTGCAGCATCAGTACTTTTACTGTAGCATCAGTACTTTTACTGTAGAATCAGTACTTTTACTGCAGTATCAGTACTTTTACTGTAGCATCAGTACTTTTACTGCAGTATCAGTACTTTTACTGTAGCATCAGTACTTTTACTGCAGTATCAGTACTTTTACTGTAGCATCAGTACTTTACTGCAGTATCAGTACTTTTACTGTAGCATCAGTACTTTTACTGCAGCATCAGTACTTTTACTGTAGAGTATCAGTACTTTTACTGCAGCATCAGTACTTTTACTGCAGCATCAGTACTTTTACTGTAGCATCAGTACTTTTACTGCAGCATCAGTACTTTTACTGTAGTATCAGTACTTTTACTGCAGCATCAGTACTATTACTGCAGTATCAGAGCTTTTACTGCAGCATCAGTACTTTTACTGTAGCATCAGTACTTTTACTTTAGCCTCAGTACTTTACTGCAGTATCAGTACTTTTAATGTAGTATCAGTACTTTTACTGCAGCATCAGTACTTTTACTGCAGCATCAGGACTTTTACTGTAGCATCAGTACTTTTACTTTAGCATCAGTACTTTTACTGCAGCATCAGTACTTTTACTGTAGCATCAGTACTTTACTGCAGTATCAGTACTTTTACTGTAGCATCAGTACTTTTACTGCAGTATTAGTACTTTAACTGTAGCATCAGTACTTTTACTGCAGTATCAGTACTTTACTGTAGCATCAGTACTTTTACTGCAGTATCAGTACTTTTACTGTAGCATCAGTACTTTTACTGCAGTATCAGTACTTTTACTGTAGCATCAGTACTTTCACTGTAGCATCAGTACTTTTACTGAAGTATCAGTACTTTTACTGTAGCATCAGTACTTTTACTGTAGCATCAGTACTTTTACTGTAGCATCAGTACTTTAACTGCAGCATCAGTACTTTTACTGTAACATCAGTACTTTTACTGTAGAATCAGTACTTTTACTGCAGTATCAGTACTTTTACTGTAGCATCAGTACTTTTACTGCAGTATCAGTACTTTTACTGTAGCATCAGTACTTTACTGCAGTATCAGTACTTTTACTGTAGCATCAGTACTTTTACTTTAGCATCAGTACTTTACTGCAGTATCAGTACTTTTACTGTAGTATCAGTACTTTTACTGCAGCATCAGTACTTTTACTGCAGCATCAGTACTTTTACTGTAGCATCAGTACTTTTACTTTAGCATCAGTACTTTTACTGCAGTATCAGTACTTTTACTGTAGCAGCAGTACTTTTACTGCAGCATCAGTACTTTTACTGCAGTATAAGTACTTTTACTGTACCATCAGTACTTTTACTGCAGCATCAGTACTTTTACTGTAGTATCAGTACTTTTACTGTACCATCAGTACTTTTACTGCAGCATCAGTACTTTTACTGTAGTATCAGTACTTTTACTGTAGCATCAGTACTTTTACTGCAGCATCAGTACTTTACTGTGGCATCAGTACTTTTACTGCGGCATCAGTACTTTTACTGCAGCATCAGTACTTTTACTGTAGCATCAGTACTTTTACTGCAGTATCAGTACTTTTACTGCAGTATCAGTACTTTTACTGTAGTATCAGTACTTTTACTGTAGCATCAGTACTTTTATTGTAGCATCAGTACTTTTACTGCAGCATCAGTACTTTTACTGCAGCATCAGTACTTTTACTGTAGCATCAGTACTTTTACTGCAGTATCAGTACTTTACTGCAGTATCAGTACTTTTACTTTAGCATCAGTACTTTTACTGCAGTATCAGTACTTTTACTGTAGCATCAGTACTTTTACTGCAGCATCAGTACTTTTACTGCAGCATCAGTACTTTTACTGTAGCATCAGTACTTTTACTGCAGCATCAGTACTTTTACTGCAGCATAAGTACTTTTACTGCAGCATCAGTACTTTTACTGTAGTATCAGTACTTTTACTGTACCATCAGTACTTTTACTGCAGCATCAGTACTTTTACTGTAGTATCAGTACTTTTACTGTAGCATCAGTACTTTTACTGCAGCATCAGTACTTTACTGTGGCATCAGTACTTTTACTGCAGCATCAGTACTTTTACTGCAGCATCAGTACTTTTACTGTAGCATCAGTACTTTTACTGTAGTATCAGTACTTTTACTGTAGCATCAGTACTTTTATTGTAGCATCAGTACTTTTACTGCAGCATCAGTACTTTTACTGCAGCATCAGTACTTTTACTGCAGTATCAGTACTTTACTGCAGTATCAGTACTTTTACTTTAGCATCAGTACTTTTACTGCAGTATCAGTACTTTTACTGTAGCATCAGTACTTTTACTGCAGCATCAGTACTTTTACTGCAGCATCAGTACTTTTACTGCAGCATCAGTACTTTTACTGTAGAGTATCAGTACTTTTACTGCAGCATCAGTACTTTTACTGCAGCATCAGTACTTTTACTGTAGTATCAGTACTTTTACTGCAGCATCAGTACTTTTACTGCAGTATCAGAGCTTTTACTGCAGCATCAGTACTTTTACTGTAGCATCAGTACTTTTACTGCAGCATCAGTACTTTTACTGCAGCATCAGTACTTTTACTGTAGCATCAGTACTTTTACTGCAGTATCAGTACTTTTACTCTAGCATCAGTACTTTTACTGCAGCATCAGTACTTTTACTGCAGTATCAGTACTTTTACTGTAGCATCAGTACTTTTACTGCAGCATCAGTACTTTTACTGTAGAATCAGTACTTTTACTGCAGCATCAGTACTTTTACTGCAGTATCAGTACTTTTACTGCAGTATCAGTACTTTTACTGTAGTATCAGTACTTTTACTGTAGCATCAGTACTTTTATTGTAGCATCAGTACTTTTACTGCAGCATCAGTACTTTTACTGTAGCATCAGTACTTTTACTGCAGTATCAGTACTTTACTGCAGTATCAGTACTTTTACTTTAGCATCAGTACTTTTACTGCAGTATCAGTACTTTTACTGTAGCATCAGTACTTTTACTGCAGCATCAGTACTTTTACTGCAGCATCAGTACTTTTACTGCAGCATCAGTACTTTTACTGTAGAGTATCAGTACTTTTACTGCAGCATCAGTACTTTTACTGCAGCATCAGTACTTTTACTGTAGCATCAGTACTTTTACTGCAGCATCAGTACTTTTACTGTAGTATCAGTACTTTTACTGCAGCATCAGTACTATTACTGCAGTATCAGAGCTTTTACTGCAGCATCAGTACTTTTACTGTAGCATCAGTACTTTTACTGTAGCATCAGTACTTTTACTTTAGCATCAGTACTTTACTGCAGTATCAGTACTTTTACTGTAGTATCAGTACTTTTACTGCAGCATCAGTACTTTTACTGCAGCATCAGGACTTTTACTGTAGCATCAGTACTTTTACTTTAGCATCAGTACTTTTACTGCAGCAGTACTTTTACTGCAGTATCAGTACTTTACTGCAGTATCAGTACTTTTACTGTAGCATCAGTACTTTTACTGCAGTATCAGTACTTTAACTGTAGCATCAGTGCTTTTACTGCAGTATCAGTACTTTTACTGTAGCATCAGTACTTTTACTGCAGTATCAGTACTTTACTGTAGCATCAGTACTTTTACTGTAGCATCAGTACTTTCACTGTAGCATCAGTACTTTTACTGAAGTATCAGTACTTTTACTGTAGCATCAGTACTTTTACTGTAGTATCAGTACTTTTACTGCAGTATCAGTACTTTTACTGTAGCATCAGTACTTTTACTTTAGCATCAGTACTTTTACTGCAGTATCAGTACTTTTACTGTAGCATCAGTACTTTTACTGCAGCATCAGTACTTTTACTGCAGCATCAGTACTTTTACTGCAGCATCAGTACTTTTACTGCAGCATCAGTACTTTTACTGTAGAGTATCAGTACTTTTACTGCAGCATCAGTACTTTTACTGCAGCATCAGTACTTTTACTGTAGCATCAGTACTTTTACTGCAGCATCAGTACTTTTACTGTAGTATCAGTACTTTTACTGCAGCATCAGTACTATTACTGCAGTATCAGAGCTTTTACTGCAGCATCAGTACTTTTACTGTAGCATCAGTACTTTTACTGCAGTATCAGTACTTTTACTGCAGTATCAGTACTTTTACTGTAGTATCAGTACTTTTACTGTAGCATCAGTACTTTTATTGTAGCATCAGTACTTTTACTGCAGCATCAGTACTTTTACTGCAGCATCAGTACTTTTACTGTAGCATCAGTACTTTTACTGCAGTATCAGTACTTTACTGCAGTATCAGTACTTTTACTTTAGCATCAGTACTTTTACTGCAGTATCAGTACTTTTACTGTAGCATCAGTACTTTTACTGCAGCATCAGTACTTTTACTGCAGCATCAGTACTTTTACTGTAGCATCAGTACTTTTACTGCAGCATCAGTACTTTTACTGCAGCATAAGTACTTTTACTGCAGCATCAGTACTTTTACTGTAGTATCAGTACTTTTACTGTACCATCAGTACTTTTACTGCAGCATCAGTACTTTTACTGTAGTATCAGTACTTTTACTGTAGCATCAGTACTTTTACTGCAGCATCAGTACTTTACTGTGGCATCAGTACTTTTACTGCAGCATCAGTACTTTTACTGCAGCATCAGTACTTTTACTGTAGCATCAGTACTTTTACTGTAGTATCAGTACTTTTACTGTAGCATCAGTACTTTTATTGTAGCATCAGTACTTTTACTGCAGCATCAGTACTTTTACTGCAGCATCAGTACTTTTACTGCAGTATCAGTACTTTACTGCAGTATCAGTACTTTTACTTTAGCATCAGTACTTTTACTGCAGTATCAGTACTTTTACTGTAGCATCAGTACTTTTACTGCAGCATCAGTACTTTTACTGCAGCATCAGTACTTTTACTGTAGAGTATCAGTACTTTTACTGCAGCATCAGTACTTTTACTGCAGCATCAGTACTTTTACTGCAGCATCAGTACTTTTACTGCAGCATCAGTACTTTTACTGTAGTATCAGTACTTTTACTGCAGCATCAGTACTTTTACTGCAGTATCAGAGCTTTTACTGCAGCATCAGTACTTTTACTGTAGCATCAGTACTTTTACTGCAGCATCAGTACTTTTACTGCAGCATCAGTACTTTTACTGCAGTATCAGTACTTTTACTCTAGCATCAGTACTTTTACTGCAGCATCAGTACTTTTACTGCAGTATCAGTACTTTTACTGTAGCATCAGTACTTTTACTGCAGCATCAGTACTTTTACTGTAGAATCAGTACTTTTACTGCAGCATCAGTACTTTTACTGCAGTATCAGTACTTTTACTGCAGTATCAGTACTTTTACTGTAGTATCAGTACTTTTACTGTAGCATCAGTACTTTTATTGTAGCATCAGTACTTTTACTGCAGCATCAGTACTTTTACTGTAGCATCAGTACTTTTACTGCAGTATCAGTACTTTACTGCAGTATCAGTACTTTTACTTTAGCATCAGTACTTTTACTGCAGTATCAGTACTTTTACTGTAGCATCAGTACTTTTACTGCAGCATCAGTACTTTTACTGCAGCATCAGTACTTTTACTGCAGCATCAGTACTTTTACTGTAGAGTATCAGTACTTTTACTGCAGCATCAGTACTTTTACTGCAGCATCAGTACTTTTACTGTAGCATCAGTACTTTTACTGCAGCATCAGTACTTTTACTGTAGTATCAGTACTTTTACTGCAGCATCAGTACTATTACTGCAGTATCAGAGCTTTTACTGCAGCATCAGTACTTTTACTGTAGCATCAGTACTTTTACTGTAGCATCAGTACTTTTACTTTAGCATCAGTACTTTACTGCAGTATCAGTACTTTTACTGTAGTATCAGTACTTTTACTGCAGCATCAGTACTTTTACTGCAGCATCAGGACTTTTACTGTAGCATCAGTACTTTTACTTTAGCATCAGTACTTTTACTGCAGCAGTACTTTTACTGCAGTATCAGTACTTTACTGCAGTATCAGTACTTTTACTGTAGCATCAGTACTTTTACTGCAGTATCAGTACTTTAACTGTAGCATCAGTGCTTTTACTGCAGTATCAGTACTTTTACTGTAGCATCAGTACTTTTACTGCAGTATCAGTACTTTACTGTAGCATCAGTACTTTTACTGTAGCATCAGTACTTTCACTGTAGCATCAGTACTTTTACTGAAGCATCAGTACTTTTACTGTAGCATCAGTACTTTTACTGTAGTATCAGTACTTTTACTGCAGTATCAGTACTTTTACTGTAGCATCAGTACTTTTACTTTAGCATCAGTACTTTTACTGCAGTATCAGTACTTTTACTGTAGCATCAGTACTTTTACTGCAGCATCAGTACTTTTACTGCAGCATCAGTACTTTTACTGCAGCATCAGTACTTTTACTGTAGAGTATCAGTACTTTTACTGCAGCATCAGTACTTTTACTGCAGCATCAGTACTTTTACTGTAGCATCAGTACTTTTACTGCAGCATCAGTACTTTTACTGTAGTATCAGTACTTTTACTGCAGCATCAGTACTATTACTGCAGTATCAGAGCTTTTACTGCAGCATCAGTACTTTTACTGTAGCATCAGTACTTTTACTGTAGCATCAGTACTTTTACTTTAGCATCAGTACTTTACTGCAGTATCAGTACTTTTACTGTAGTATCAGTACTTTTACTGCAGCATCAGTACTTTTACTGCAGCATCAGGACTTTTACTGTAGCATCAGTACTTTTACTTTAGCATCAGTACTTTTACTGCAGCAGTACTTTTACTGCAGTATCAGTACTTTACTGCAGTATCAGTACTTTTACTGTAGCATCAGTACTTTTACTGCAGTATCAGTACTTTACTGTAGCATCAGTACTTTTACTGTAGCATCAGTACTTTCACTGTAGCATCAGTACTTTTACTGAAGTATCAGTACTTTTACTGTAGCATCAGTACTTTTACTGTAGCATCAGTACTTTTACTGTAGCATCAGTACTTTAACTGCAGCATCAGTACTTTTACTGTAGCATCAGTACTTTTACTGTAGAATCAGTACTTTTACTGCAGTATCAGTACTTTTACTGTAGCATCAGTACTTTTACTGCAGTATCAGTACTTTTACTGTAGCATCAGTACTTTACTGCAGTATCAGTACTTTTACTGTAGCATCAGTACTTTTACTGCAGCATCAGTACTTTTACTGTAGAGTATCAGTACTTTTACTGCAGCATCAGTACTTTTACTGCAGCATCAGTACTTTTACTGTAGCATCAGTACTTTTACTGCAGTATTAGTACTTTAACTGTAGCATCAGTACTTTTACTGCAGTATCAGTACTTTACTGTAGCATCAGTACTTTTACTGCAGTATCAGTACTTTTACTGTAGCATCAGTACTTTTACTGCAGTATCAGTACTTTTACTGTAGCATCAGTACTTTCACTGTAGCATCAGTACTTTTACTGAAGTATCAGTACTTTTACTGTAGCATCAGTACTTTTACTGTAGCATCAGTACTTTTACTGTAGCATCAGTACTTTTACTGTAGCATCAGTACTTTAACTGCAGCATCAGTACTTTTACTGTAGCATCAGTACTTTTACTGTAGAATCAGTACTTTTACTGCAGTATCAGTACTTTTACTGTAGCATCAGTACTTTTACTGCAGTATCAGTACTTTTACTGTAGCATCAGTACTTTACTGCAGTATCAGTACTTTTACTGTAGCATCAGTACTTTTACTTTAGTATCAGTACTTTTACTGTAGTATCAGTACTTTTACTGCAGCATCAGTACTTTTACTGCAGCATCAGTACTTTTACTGTAGCATCAGTACTTTTACTTTAGCATCAGTACTTTTACTGCAGCATCAGTACTTTTACTGCAGTATAAGTACTTTTACTGTACCATCAGTACTTTTACTGCAGCATCAGTACTTTTACTGTAGTATCAGTACTTTTACTGTACCATCAGTACTTTTACTGCAGCATCAGTACTTTTACTGTAGTATCAGTACTTTTACTGTAGCATCAGTACTTTTACTGCAGCATCAGTACTTTACTGTGGCATCAGTACTTTTACTGCGGCATCAGTACTTTTACTGCAGCATCAGTACTTTTACTGCAGTATCAGTCCTTTTACTGCAGTATCAGTACTTTTACAGGAGCATCAGTACTTTTACTGTAGCATCAGTACTTTTACTGCAGCATCAGTACTTTTACTGCAGCATCAGTACTTTTACTGCAGTATCAGTACTTTACTGCAGTATCAGTACTTTTACTGTAGCATCAGTACTTTTACTGCAGCATCAGTACTTTTACTGCAGCATCAGTACTTTTACTGTAGCATCAGTACTTTTACTGCAGCATCAGTACTTTTACTCTAGCATCAGTACTTTTACTGCAGCATCAGTACTTTTACTGCAGTATCAGTACTTTTACTGCAGCATCAGTACTTTTACTGCAGCATCAGTACTTTTACTGTAGTATCAGTACTTTTACTGCAGCATCAGTACTTTTACTGCAGTATCAGTACTTTTACTGTAGCATCAGTACTTTCACTGTAGCATCAGTACTTTCACTGTAGCATCAGTACTTTTACTGCAGCATCAGTACTTTTACTGTATTATCAGTACATTTACTCTAGTATCAGTACTTTTACTGTATTATCAGTACATTTACTGCAGTATCAGTACTTTTACTGCAGCATCAGTACTTTTACTGCAGTATCAGTACTTTACTGCAGTCTCAGTACTTTTACTGTAGCATCAGTACTTTTACTGCAGCATCAGTACTTTTACTGCAGTATCAGTACTTTACTGCAGCATCAGTACTTTTACTGCAGCATCAGTACTTTTACTGCAGTATCAGTACTTTTACTGTAGCATCAGTACTTTTACTGCAGTATCAGTACTTTACTGTAGCATCAGTACTTTTACTGCAGTATCAGTACTTTTACTGTAGCATCAGTACTTTTACTGCAGTATCAGTACTTTACTGTAGCATCAGTAGTTTTACTGCAGTATCAGTACTTTACTGTAGCATCAGTAGTTTTACTGCAGTATCAGTACTTTACTGTAGCATCAGTACTTTTACTGCAGTATCAGTACTTTTACTGTAGCATCAGTACTTTTACTGCAGCATCAGTACTTTTACTGTAGCATCAGTACTTTAACTGCAGCATCAGTACTTTTACTGTAGCATCAGTACTTTTACTGTAGAATCAGTACTTTTACTGCAGTATCATTACTTTTACTGTAGCATCAGTACTTTACTGCAGTATCAGTACTTTTACTGTAGCACCAGTACTTTTACTTTAGCATCAGTACTTTACTGCAGTATCAGTACTTTTACTGTAGTATCAGTACTTTTACTGCAACATCAGTACTTTTACTGCAGCATCAGTACTTTTACTGTAGCATCAGTACTTTTACTTTAGCATCAGTACTTTTACTGCAGCATCAGTACTTTTACTGCAGCATCAGTACTTTTACTGTAGTATCAGTACTTTTACTGTACCATCAGTACTTTTACTGCAGCATCAGTACTTTACTGCAGTATCAGTACTTTTACTTTAGCATCAGTACTTTTACTGCAGTATCAGTACTTTTACTGTAGCATCAGTACTTTTACTGCAGCATCAGTACTTTTACTGCAGCATCAGTACTTTTACTGCAGCATCAGTACTTTTACTGCAGCATCAGTACTTTTACTGTAGAGTATCAGTACTTTTACTGCAGCATCAGTACTTTTACTGCAGCATCAGTACTTTTACTGCAGCATCAGTACTTTTACTGTAGTATCAGTACTTTTACTGCAGCATCAGTACTATTACTGCAGTATCAGAGCTTTTACTGCAGCATCAGTACTTTTACTGTAGCATCAGTACTTTTACTGTAGCATCAGTACTTTTACTTGAGCATCAGTACTTTACTGCAGTATCAGTACTTTTACTGTAGTATCAGTACTTTTACTGCAGCATCAGTACTTTTACTGCAGCATCAGGACTTTTACTGTAGCATCAGTACTTTTACTTTAGCATCAGTACTTTTACTGCAGCAGTACTTTTACTGCAGTATCAGTACTTTACTGCAGTATCAGTACTTTTACTGTAGCATCAGTACTTTTACTGCAGTATCAGTACTTTAACTGTAGCATCAGTACTTTTACTGCAGTATCAGTACTTTTACTGTAGCATCAGTACTTTTACTGCAGTATCAGTACTTTACTGTAGCATCAGTACTTTTACTGTAGCATCAGTACTTTCACTGTAGCATCAGTACTTTTACTGAAGTATCAGTACTTTTACTGTAGCATCAGTACTTTTACTGTAGCATCAGTACTTTTACTGTAGCATCAGTACTTTTACTGTAGCATCAGTACTTTAACTGCAGCATCAGTACTTTTACTGTAGCATCAGTACTTTTACTGTAGCATCAGTACTTTTACTGCAGTATCAGTACTTTTACTGTAGCATCAGTACTTTACTGCAGTATCAGTACTTTTACTGTAGCATCAGTACTTTTACTTTAGCATCAGTACTTTACTGCAGTATCAGTACTTTTACTGTAGTATCAGTACTTTTACTGCAGCATCAGTACTTTTACTGCAGCATCAGTACTTTTACTGTAGCATCAGTACTTTTACTTTAGCATCAGTACTTTTACTGCAGCATAAGTACTTTTACTGTAGCATCAGTACTTTTACTGCAGCATCAGTACTTTTACTGTAGTATCAGTACTTTTACTGTACCATCAGTACTTTTACTGCAGCATCAGTACTTTTACTGTAGTATCAGTACTTTTACTGTAGCATCAGTACTTTTACTGCAGCATCAGTACTTTACTGTAGCATCAGTACTTTTACTGCAGCATCAGTACTTTTACTGCAGCATCAGTACTTTTACTGTAGCATCAGTACTTTTACTGCAGTATCAGTACTTTTACTGCAGTATCAGTACTTTTACTGTAGTATCAGTACTTTTACTGTAGCATCAGTACTTTTATTGTAGCATCAGTACTTTTACTGCAGCATCAGTACTTTTACTGCAGCATCAGTACTTTTACTGCGGCATCAGTGCTTTTACTGCAGTATCAGTACTTTACTGCAGTATCAGTACTTTTACTTTAGCATCAGTACTTTTACTGCAGTATCAGTACTTTTACTGTAGCATCAGTACTTTTACTGCAGCATCAGTACTTTTACTGCAGCATCAGTACTTTTACTGTAGCATCAGTACTTTTACTGCAGCATCAGTACTTTTACTGTAGAGTATCAGTACTTTTACTGCAGCATCAGTACTTTTACTGCAGCATCAGTACTTTTACTGCAGCATCAGTACTTTTACTGTAGTATCAGTACTTTTACTGCAGCATCAGTGCTTTTACTGCAGTATCAGAGCTTTTACTGCAGCATCAGTACTTTTACTGTAGCATCAGTACTTTTACTGCAGCATCAGTACTTTTACTGCAGCATCAGTACTTTTACTGCAGCATCAGTACTTTTACTGCAGTATCAGTACTTTTACTCTAGCATCAGTACTTTTACTCTAGCATCAGTACTTTTACTGCAGTATCAGTACTTTTACTGTAGCATCAGTACTTTTACTGCAGCATCAGTACTTTTACTGCAGTATCAGTACTTTTACTGCAGCATCAGTACTTTTACTGCAGTATCAGTACTTTTACTGTAGCATCAGTACTTTCACTGTAGCATCAGTACTTTCACTGTAGCATCAGTACTTTTACTGCAGCATCAGTACTTTTACTGTATTATCAGTACATTTACTCTAGTATCAGTACTTTTACTGTATTATCAGTACATTTACTGCAGTATCAGTACTTTTACTGCAGCATCAGTACTTTTACTGAAGTATCAGTACTTTACTGCAGTCTCAGTACTTTTACTGTAACATCAGTACTTTTACTGCAGCATCAGTACTTTTACTGCAGTATCAGTACTTTACTGCAGTATCAGTACTTTTACTGCAGCATCAGTACTTTTACTGCAGTATCAGTACTTTTACTGTAGCATCAGTACTTTTACTGCAGTATCAGTACTTTACTGTAGCATCAGTACTTTTACTGCAGTATCAGTACTTTTACTGTAGCATCAGTACTTTTACTGCAGTATCAGTACTTTACTGTAGCATCAGTAGTTTTACTGCAGTATCAGTACTTTACTGTAGCATCAGTAGTTTTACTGCAGTATCAGTACTTTACTGTAGCATCAGTACTTTTACTGCAGTATCAGTACTTTTACTGCAGCATCAGTACTTTTACTGCAGTATCAGTACTTTTACTGCAGCATCAGTACTTTTACTTCAGTATCAGTACTTATACTGCAGCATCAGTACTTTTACTGCAGTATCAGTACTTTTACTGCAGCATCAGTACTTTTACTGCAGTATCAGTACTTTTACTTCAGCATCAGTACTTTTACTGTAGCATCAGTACTTTTACTGTAGCATCAGTACTTTTACTGCAGTATCAGTACTTTTACTGTAGAGTATCAGTACTTTTACTGTAGCATCAGTACTTTTACTGTAGAGTATCAGTACTTTTACTGCAGCATCAGTACTTTTACTGCAGTATCAGTACTTCTACTGTAGCATCAGTACTTTTACTGTAGAGTATCAGTACTTTTACTGCAGCATCAGTACTTTTACTGCAGTATCAGTACTTCTACTGTAGCATCAGTACTTTTACTGTAGAGTATCAGTACTTTTACTGCAGCATCAGTACTTTTACTGCAGCATCAGTACTTTTACTGTAGAATCAGTACTTTTACGGTAGTATCAGGGTAATTTCACTGCAGTATCAGTACTTTTACTTCAGTATCAGTACTTTTACGGTAGTATCAGGGTAATTTCACTGCAGTATCAGTACATATACTTCAGTATCAGTACTTTTACTGTAGCATCAGTACTTTTACTGTAGCATCAGTACTTTTACTTTAGCATCAGTACTTTTACTGTATTATCAGTACTTTTACTGTAGCATCAGTACTATTACTGTAGCATCAGTACTTTTACTGCAGTATCAGTACTTTTACTGTAGCATCAGTACTTTTACTGTAGTATCAGTACTTTTACTGCAGCATCAGTACTTTTACTGCAGCATCAGTACTTTTACTGTATTATCAGTACTTTTACTGTAGCATATGTACTTTTACTGTAGCTTCAGTACTTTTACTGTAGCTTCAGTACTTTTACTGAAGTTTCAGTACTTTTACTGTAGTATCAGTACTTTTACTGTAGCATCAGTACTTTTACTGCAGCATCAGTACTTTTACTGCAGCATCAGTACTTTTACTGTAGCATCAGTACTTTTACTGTAGCATCAGTACTTTTACTGCAGCATCAGTACTTTTACTGCAGCATCAGTACTTTTACTGTAGTATCAGTACTTTCACTGTAGTATCAGTACTTTTACTGTAGCATCAGTACTTTTACTGTAGCATCAGTACTTTTACTGCAGCATCAGTACTTTTACTGTAGCATCAGTACTTTTACTGCAGCATCAGTACTTTCACTGTAGTATCAGTACTTTTACTGTAGCATCAGTACTTTTACTGTAGCATCAGTACTTTTACTGCAGCATCAGTACTTTCACTGTAGTATCAGTACTTTCACTGCAGCATCAGTACTTTTACTGCAGCATCATTACTTTCACTGTAGTATCAGTACTTTTACTGCAGCATCAGTACTTTTACTGTAGCATCAGTACATTTACTGTAGCATCAGTACTTTACTGTAGCATCAGTACTTTTACTGTAGCATCAGTACATTTACTCTAGTATCAGTACTTTACTGTAGTATCAGTACTTTTACTGTAGCATCAGTACTTTTACTGCAGCATCAGTACTTTTACTGCAGCATCAGTACTTTTACTGTAGCATCAGTACTTTTACTGTAGCATCAGTACTTTTACTGTAGCATCAGTACTTTTACTGCAGCATCAGTACTTTACTGCAGCATCAGTACTTTTACTGTAGTATCAGTACTTTTACTGTAGCATCAGTACTTTTACTGTAGTATCAGTACTTTCACTGTAGTATCAGTACTTTTACTGTAGCATCAGTACTTTCACTGTAGCATCAGTACTTTTACTGCAGCATCAGTACTTTTACTGTAGCATCAGTACTTTTACTGCAGTATCAGTACTTTCACTGTAGCATCAGTACTTTTACTGCAGCATCAGTACTTTTACTGTAGCATCAGTACTTTTACTGCAGCATCAGTACTTTTACTGTAGTATCAGTACTTTCACTGCAGCATCAGTACTTTTACTGCAGCATCAGTACTTTTACTGTAGTATCAGTACTTTTACTGCAGCATCAGTACTTTTACTGTAGCATCAGTACATTTACTGTAGCATCAGTACTTTTACTGTAGCATCAGTACATTTACTCTAGTATCAGTACTTTACTGTAGCATCAGTACTTTTACTGTAGCATCAGTACTTTTACTGCAGCATCAGTACTTTTACTGCAGCATCAGTACTTTTACTGCAGTATCAGTACTTTTACTGCAGCATCAGTACTTTTACTGCAGCATCAGTACTTTACTGCAGCATCAGTACTTTTACTGCAGCATCAGTACTTTCACTGTAGCATCAGTACTTTTACTGCAGCATCAGTACTTTACTGCAGCATCAGTACTTTTACTTCAGTATCAGTACTTTTACTGCATAATCAGTACTTTTACTGCAGTATCAGTACTTTTACTGCAGCATCAGTACTTTCACTGCAGTATCAGTACTTTTACTGCAGCATCAGTACTTTTACTTCAGTATCAGTACTTTAACTTCAGTATCAGTACTTTTACTGCATCATCA
Source organism: Odontesthes bonariensis (assembly GCF_027942865.1). Taxonomy (NCBI): domain Eukaryota; kingdom Metazoa; phylum Chordata; class Actinopteri; order Atheriniformes; family Atherinopsidae; genus Odontesthes; species Odontesthes bonariensis. The sequence goes on from NC_134524.1 coordinate 448,909, forward strand.
GTACTTTTACTGCAGTATCAGTACTTTTACTGCAGCATCAGTACTTTTACTGCGGTATCAGTTTTACTGTAGTATCAGTACTTTTACTGCAGCATCAGTACTTTTACTTCAGTATCAGTACTTTTACTGCATCATCAGTACTTTTACTGTAGCATCAGTACTTTTACTGCAGCATCAGTTTTACTGTAGTATCAGTACTTTACTCTAGCCTCAGTACTTTTACTGTAGCATCAGTACTTTTACTGTAGCATCAGTACTTTTACTGCAGCATCAGTACTTTTACTGCAGTATCAGTACTTTTACTCTAGTATCAGTACTTTTACTGTAGCATCAGTACTTTTACTGCAGCATCAGTACTTTACTGCAGCATCAGTACTTTTACTGCAGCATCAGTACTTTTACTGCAGCATCAGTACTTTTACTGCAGCATCAGTACTTTTACTGCAGCATCAGTACTTTTACTGTAGTATCAGTACTTTTACTGCAGTATCAGTACTTTCACTGTAGTATCAGTACTTTTACTGTAGCATCAGTACTTTTACAGTAGCATCAGTACTTTTACTGCAGCATCAGTACTTTTACTGCAGCATCAGTACTTTTACTGCAGCATCAGTACTTTTACCGTAGCATCAGTACTTTTACTGCAGCATCAGTACTTTTACTGCAGCATCAGTACTTTTACTGTAGTATCAGTACTTTTACTGTAGTATCAGTACTTTCACTGTAGTATCAGTACTTTTACTGTGGCATCAGTACTTTTACTGTAGCATCAGTACTTTTACTGCAGCATCAGTACTTTTACTGTAGTATCAGTACTTTTACTGTAGTATCAGTACTTTCACTGTAGTATCAGTACTTTTACTGTAGCATCAGTACTTTTACTGCAGCATCAGTACTTTTACTGTAGTATCAGTACTTTCACTGTAGCATCAGTACTTTTACTGCAGCATCAGTACTTTTACTGCAGCATCAGTACTTTTACTGTAGCATCAGTACTTTTACTGCAGCATCAGTACTTTTACTGTAGCATCAGTACATTTACTGTAGCATCAGTACTTTACTGTAGCATCAGTACTTTTACTCTAGCATCAGTACTTTTACTGCAGCATCAGTACATTTACTCTAGTATCAGTACTTTACTGTAGTATCAGTACTTTTACCGTAGCATCAGTACTTTTACTGCAGCATCAGTACTTTTACCGCAGCATCAGTACTTTTACTGTAGCATCAGTACTTTTACTGTAGCATCAGTACTTTTACTGTAGCATCAGTACTTTTACTGCAGCATCAGTACTTTACTGCAGCATCAGTACTTTTACTGCAGCATCAGTACTTTCACTGTAGCATCAGTACGTTTACTGCAGCATCAGTACTTTACTGCAGCATCAGTACTTTTACTTCAGTATCAGTACTTTTACTGCATCATCAGTACTTTTACTGCAGTATCAGTACTTTTACTGCAGCATCAGTACTTTCACTGTAGTATCAGTACTTTTACTGCAGCATCAGTACTTTTACTTCAGTATCAGTACTTTTACTTCAGTATCAGTACTTTTACTGCATCATCAGTACTTTTACTGCAGTATCAGTACTTTTACTGCAGCATCAGTACTTTTACTGTAGTATCACTACTTTTACTGCAGTATCAGTTTTACTGTAGTATCAGTACTTTTACTGCAGCATCAGTACTTTTACTTCAGTATCAGTACTTTTACTTCAGTATCAGTACTTTTACTGCATCATCAGTACTTTTACTGTAGTATCAGTACTTTTACTGCAGCATCAGTTTTACTGTAGTATCAGTACTTTACTCTAGCCTCAGTACTTTTACTGTAGTATCAGTACTTTTACTGCAGCATCAGTTTTACTGCAGTATCAGTACTTTACTGTAGCCTCAGTACTTTTACTGCAGTATCAGTTTTACTGTAGCATCAGTACTTTTACTGCAGCATCAGTTTTACTGTAGTATCTGTACTTTACTGTAGCCTCAGTACTTTTACTGCAGTATCAGTACTTTTACTGTAGCATCAGTACTTTTACTGCAGTATCAGCACTTTTACTGTGTTATCAGTACTTTTACTGCAGCATCAGTACTTTTACTGCAGCATCAGTACTTTTATTGTAGCATCAGTACTTTTACTGCAGCATCAGTACTTTTACTGTAGTATCAGTATCAGTACTTTTACTGTGTTATCAGTACTTTTACTGCAGCATCAGTACTTTTACTGTAGCATCAGTACTTTACTGCAGTATCAGTACTTTTACTGCAGCATCAGTACATTTACTCTAGTATCAGTACTTTACTGTAGCATCAGTACTTTTACTGTAGTATCAGTACTTTTACTGCAGCATCAGTACTTTTACTGTAGCATCAGTACATTTACTCTAGTATCAGTACTTTACTCTAGCATCAGTACTTTTACTGCAGCATCAGTACTTTTACTGTAGCATCAGTACTTTTACTGTAGCATCAGTACTTTTACTGCAGCATCAGTACTTTTACTGTAGTATCAGTACTTTTACTGTAGTATCAGTACTTTCACTGTAGTATCAGTACTTTTACTGTAGCATCAGTACTTTTACTGTAGTATCAGTACTTTTACTGCAGCATCAGTACTTTTACTGTAGCATCAGTACATTTACTCTAGTATCAGTACTTTACTGTAGCATCAGTACTTTTACTGTAGCATCAGTACTTTACTGCAGTATCAGTACTTTTACTGCAGCATCAGTACATTTACTCTAGTATCAGTACTTTACTGTAGCATCAGTACTTTTACTGTAGTATCAGTACTTTTACTGCAGCATCAGTACTTTTACTGTAGCATCAGTACATTTACTCTAGTATCAGTACTTTACTCTAGCATCAGTACTTTTACTGCAGCATCAGTACTTTTACTGTAGCATCAGTACTTTTACTGTAGCATCAGTACTTTTACTGCAGCATCAGTACTTTTACTGTAGTATCAGTACTTTTACTGTAGTATCAGTACTTTCACTGTAGTATCAGTACTTTTACTGTAGCATCAGTACTTTTACTGTAGTATCAGTACTTTTACTGCAGCATCAGTACTTTTACTGTAGCATCAGTACATTTACTCTAGTATCAGTACTTTACTGTAGCATCAGTACTTTTACTGCAGCATCAGTACTTTTACTGTAGCATCAGTACTTTTACTGCAGTATCAGTACTTTTACTGCAGCATCAGTACTTTTACTGTAGTATCAGTACTTTTACTGTAGTATCAGTACTTTTACTGTAGTATCAGTACTTTCACTGTAGTATCAGTACTTTTACTGTAGCATCAGTACTTTCACTGTAGCATCAGTACCTTTACTGCAGTATCAGTACTTTTACTTTAGCATCAGTACTTTTACTGAAGCATCAGTACTTTTACTGCAGCATCAGTACTTTTACTGCAGCATCAGTACTTTTACTGTAGCATCAGTACTTTTACTGCAGTATCAGTACTTTTACTTTAGCATCAGTACTTTTACTGTAGCCTCAGTACTTTTACTCTAGCATCAGTACTTTACTGCAGTATCAGTACTTTACTGCAGCATCAGTACTTTTACTGCAGCATCAGTACTTTTACTTTAGCATCAGTACTTTTACTGTAGCATCAGTACTTTTACTCTAGCATCAGTACTTTACTGCAGTATCAGTACTTTACTGCAGCATCAGTACTTTTACTGCAGCATCAGTACTTTTACTGCAGCATCAGTACTTTTACTGTAGTATCAGTACTTTTACTGCAGCATCAGTACTTTTACTGTAGCATCAGTACATTTACTGTAGCATCAGTACTTTACTGTAGCATCAGTACTTTTACTGTAGCATCAGTACATTTACTCTAGTATCAGTACTTTACTGTAGCATCAGTACTTTTACTGCAGCATCAGTACTTTTACTGCAGCATCAGTACTTTTACTGCAGCATCAGTACTTTTACTGTAGTATCAGTACTTTTACTGTAGCATCAGTACTTTTACTGCAGCATCAGTACTTTTACTGTAGTATCAGTACTTTTACTGTAGCATCAGTACTTTTATTGTAGCATCAGTACTTTTACTGCAGCATCAGTACTTTCACTGCAGCATCAGTACTTTTACTGCAGCATCAGTACTTTTACTGCAGCATCAGTACTTTTACTGCAGCATCAGTACTTTTACTGCAGCATCAGTACTTTCACTGCAGCATCAGTACTTTCACTGCAGCATCAGTACTTTCACTGCAGCATCAGTACTTTTACTGCAGTATCAGTACTTTTACTGTAGCATCAGTACTTTTACTGTAGCATCAGTACTTTTACTGCAGCATCAGTACTTTTACTGCAGCATCAGTACTTTTACTGTAGCATCAGTACCTTGACTGCAGTATCAGTACTTTTACTTTAGCATCAGTACTTTTACTGTAGCATCAGTACTTTTACTGCAGCATCAGTACTTTTACTGCAGCATCAGTACTTTTACTGTAGCATCAGTACTTTTACTGCAGTATCAGTACTTTTACTTTAGCATCAGTACTTTTACTGTAGTATCAGTACTTTTACTGCAGTATCAGTACTTTTACTTTAGTATCAGTACTTTTACTGTAGCATCAGTACTTTTACTGTAGCATCAGTACTTTTACTCTAGCATCAGTACTTTACTGCAGTATCAGTACTTTTACTTTAGTATCAGTACTTTTACTGTAGCATCAGTACTTTTACTGCAGCATCAGTACTTTTACTGCAGTATCAGTACTTTACTGCAGCATCAGTACTTTTACTGTAGCATCAGTACATTTACTCTAGTATCAGTACTTTACTGTAGTATCAGTAATTTTACTGCAGCATCAGTACTTTCACTGCAGCATCAGTACTTTTACTGTAGTATCAGTACTTTTACTGCAGCATCAGTACTTTTACTGCAGCATCAGTACTTTTACTGCAGCATCAGTACTTTTACTGCAGCATCAGTACTTTTACTGCAGCATCAGTACTTTTACTGTAGCATCAGTACCTTTACTGCAGCATCAGTACTTTTACTGTAGCATCAGTACTTTTACTGCAGCATCAGTATTTTTACTGCAGCAGTACTTTTACTGCAGTATCAGTACTTTTACTGTAGTATCAGTACCTTTACTGCAGTATCAGTACTTTTACTGTAGCATCAGTACTTTTACTGCAGTATCAGTACCTTTACTGTAGCATCAGTACCTTTACTGCAGCATCAGTACCTTTACTGTAGCATCAGTACCTTTACTGCAGCATCAGTACTTTTACTGCAGTATCAGTACTTTTACTGTAGCATCAGTACCTTTACTGCAGTATCAGTACTTTTACTGCAGTATCAGTACCTTTACTGCAGTATCAGTACTTTTACTGTAGCATCAGTACTTTTACTGCAGTACTTTTACTGTAGTACTTTTACTGCAGCATCAGTACTTTTACTGTAGTATCAGTACTTATACCGTAGTATCAGTACTTTTACTGCAGTACTTTTACTGTAGTACTTTTACTGATAACTCATTGATCTCTGCTCACTGACTGTGAGAGATGTTCAGCTGCTGCGGGCTCTACCCGGACACTGATGACATCACGCGCTCTGTGCTCCCTGATTGGCTGCCGCCTGTGTAAGAGCGGAGCTGCTGCCGGACTCTGTGTCACTTTCTGTCAGCCGGCTCAGAGTCTCAGTCCAGCTGCTGATGAAGATGAAGCTGCTGCTCTTCCTCTGCTGTGTCCTCAGAGCGTCTGCTGACGGTGAGTTTGTTTACGTGTTTACTCACAACAACAACAACAACAACAACAAACAGTGTTGCAGCAGGTTAATGATCTGTGTCTCTGTTTCAGTTCTACATGAAGACATTTATGTCCGTGGCTGTTCAGAGTCTGATGCAGAGAACATGTACACTCTGGAGGGTGAAGAGCTTTGGTACGCTGACTTCAAGCTGGGGAAGGGAGTCGATGCTCTGCCTCCTTTTGTAGATCCAATAACATTATACCCAGGAGGTTATGATTTAGCTGTGGCCCAGATACAGACCTGCAGATCAAACATGAAGCTATGGCAACAGGCCATGAAGGACATCCCACTGAAACGAGGTAAATTCAAACACCTCTCACCTGTTTCATGTTTCCAGCAGCAGAACTCTGACACGCCTCCATGTGATGACATCACAGATGACCTCATCACAGTTTAGTTATTCAGGTGTTTCAGGTGATCAGATTCTGTTAAACTGAGGAAGTTTCAGGGTTTAATCTGCTTTAGGAACAGAATTATTGATAATAACTTTATTTAAAACAAGGTGAGACGGTCAGGTGACCTCCACCTGTGATGACATCACCATGACTCACACGTAAATGTCAGAGGTCACATGTTGGAGCGCTTTGGAAGTATGGGGTCGGACAGGCGGGGGTCCAGAACTCTGGAACCAGTTGCAGCTGCTTCATGGTGCAGATTTCTGGTTCAGATCAAGCAAAACGTTTTTACTCTGAAGTTAATAATGGCATCACTCAGTGGTGGGGTTCCACAATAAATGGAACTGAACTGTACTGCAGTGTACAGGTTCTGAACTGTTCAGGTTCCATCAGTGATCACTCAGTGAACCAGTAAAGCAGCAGCTTGGTTCATTTCTCCTGCAGAATCCTTCATTATTTAGTGTCTAACGGACAGAACTCAGCTCCAGCTGTGTGTAACTCCTGGATGTTCTTCAGTTCTTCAGTTTTAGCCACAGAACTCAGTTATTGAGCCCAAACTTGTGTTCAGATCCTCCTTCCAGCCTGACCATCTACAGCAGAGACGACGTGGAGCTGGGAGAGAAGAACACTCTGATCTGCCATGTTTCTGGTTTCTATCCGGCTCCGGTCCAAGTCCACTGGACCAAGAACGGGGAGAAGGTCACAGCTGGAACCAGCATCAACGTTCCCTTCCCCAACAAGGACGGGTTCTTCACCCAGATCTCCAGGCTGGAGTTCGTCCCACAGCTGGGAGACGTCTACAGCTGCACCGCAGAACATCTGGCTCTGACCCAACCGCTGACCAGAATCTGGGGTGAGAAACTTTATTTACACACAAAACTGACAGAATACAGACGACCAGAGCGGAAACTGACTCCAGATGTGGAGGCTCAGGTTTCTGTTTTCCGTCTCCAGATGTTGACGTTTCTCTGTTTTCCGTCTCCAGATGTTGACGTTTCTCTTTTTCCCCGTCTCCAGATGTTGACGTTTCTCTGTTTTCCGTCTCCAGATGTTGACGTGTCTCTGTTTTCCGTCTCCAGATGTTGACGTTTCTCTGTTTTCCGTCTCCAGATGTTGACGTTTCTCTGTTTTCCGTCTCCAGATGTTGACGTTTCTGTTTTCCGTCTCCAGATGTTGACGTTTCTCTGTTTTCCGTCTCCAGATGTTGACGTTTCTCTGTTTTCCGTCTCCAGATGTTGACGTTTCTGTTTTCCGTCTCCAGATGTTGACGTTTCTGTTTTCCGTCTCCAGATGCTGACGTTTCTGTTTTCCGTCTCCAGATGTTGACGTTTTTCTGTTTTCCGTCTCCAGATGTTGACGTTTCTCTGTTTTCCGTCTCCAGATGCTGACGTTTCTCTTTTTTCCGTCTCCAGATGTTGACGTTTCTCTTTTTTCCGTCTCCAGATGTTGACGTTTCTCTGTTTTCCGTCTCCAGATGTTGACGTTTCTGTTTTCCGTCTCCAGATGTTGACGTGTCTCTGTTTTCTGTCTCCAGATGTTGACAGTTCTCTGTTTTCCGTCTCCAGATGTTGACGTTTCTGTTTTCCGTCTCCAGATGTTGACGTTTCTCTGTTTTCCGTCTCCAGATGTTGACGTTTCTGTTTTCCGTCTCCAGATGTTGACGTTTCTGTTTTCCGTCTCCAGATGCTGACGTTTCTGTTTTCCGTCTCCAGATGTTGACGTTTTTATGTTTTCCGTCTCCAGATGTTGACGTTTCTCTGTTTTCCGTCTCCAGATGCTGACGTTTCTCTTTTTTCCGTCTCCAGATGTTGACGTTTCTCTTTTTTCCGTCTCCAGATGCTGACGTTTCTCTGTTTTCCGTCTCCAGATGTTGACGTTTCTCTGTTTTCCATCTCCAGATGTTGACGTTTCTCTGTTTTCCGTCTCCAGATGTTGACAGTTTTCTTATTTCCGTCTCCAGATTTTGACGTTTCTCTGTTTTCCTTCTCCAGATGTTGACGTTTCTCTGTTTTCCTTCTCCAGATGTTGACGTTGCTCTGTTTTCCGTCTCCAGATGTTGACGTCTCTCTGTTTTCCGTCTCCAGATGTTGACGTTTCAGGTTTCTGTTTTCCGTCTCCAGATGTTGACGTCTCTCTGTTTTCCGTCTCCAGATGTTGACGTTTCAGGTTTCTGTGTTCTGTCTGGAGATGTGGAGCCTCAGGTTTCTCTTTTCTCTCTCCAGATGTTGAGGCTCAGTTTTCTCTGTTTTCTGTTTTCTCTCTCCAGATGTGGAGGCTCAGGTTTCTCTGTGTTTCGTCTGCAGATGTTGACGTTTCTCTGTTTTCCGTCTCCAGATATGGAGGCTCACGTTTCTGTTTTCCGTCTCCAGATGTTGTGTCTCACGTCTCTCTGTTTTCCGTCTCCAGATGTTGTGTCTCAGGTTTCTCTGTTTTCCATTTCCAGATGTGGAGGCTCAGGTTTTTCTGTTCTCTGTCTCCAGATGTTGAGGCTCAGGTTTCCGGTTTTTGCTCCAGAGGTTCATGTTTCTGTTTTCCGTCTCCAGATGTTGAGGCTCAGGTTTCTCTGTTTTCCATTTCCAGATGTGGAGGCTCACGTTTCTCTGTTTTCCGTCTCCAGATTTTGTCCTTTCTGTTTTCTGTCTCCAGATGTTGAGGCTCACGTTTCTGGTTTTTGCTCCAGATGTTCATGTTTCTGTTTTCCATTTCCAGATGTGGAGGCTCACGTTGCTCTGTTTTCCGTCTCCAGATGTTGACGTTTCTCTGTTTTCCGTCTCCAGATGTTGACGTATCTGTTTTCCTTCTCCAGATGTTGACGTTTCTCTGTTTTCCTTCTCCAGATGTTGACGTTGCTCTGTTTTCCGTCTCCAGATGTTGACGTCTCTCTGTTTTCCGTCTCCAGATGTTGACGTTTCAGGTTTCTGTTTTCCGTCTCCAGATGTTGACGTCTCTCTGTTTTCCGTCTCCAGATGTTGACGTTTCAGGTTTCTGTGTTCTGTCTGGAGATGTGGAGCCTCATGTTTCTCTTTTCTCTCTCCAGATGTTGAGGCTCAGTTTTCTCTGTTTTCTGTTTTCTCTCTCCAGATGTGGAGGCTCAGGTTTCTGTGTTTCGTCTCCAGATGTTGACGTTTCTCTGTTTTCCGTCTCCAGATATGGAGGCTCACGTTTCTGTTTTCCGTCTCCAGATGTTGTGTCTCACGTCTCTCTGTTTTCCGTCTCCAGATGTTATGTCTCAGGTTTCTCTGTTTTCCATTTCCAGATGTTGAGGCTCAGGTTTCCGGTTTTTGCTCCAGAGGTTCATGTTTCTGTTTTCCGTCTCCAGATGTTGAGGCTCAGGTTTCTCTGTTTTCCATTTCCAGATATGGAGGCTCACGTTTCTCTGTTTTCCGTCTCCAGATTTTGTCCTTTCTGTTTTCTGTCTCCAGATGTTGAGGCTCACGTTTCCGGTTTTTGCTCTAGATGTTCATGTTTCTGTTTTCCATTTCCAGATGTGGAGGCTCACGTTTCTCTGTTTTCCGTCTCCAGATTTTGACGTTGCTCTGTTTTCCGTCTCCAGATGTTGACGTTTCTCTGTTTTCCGTCTCCAGATGTTGACGTATCTGTTTTCCGTCTCCAGATGTTGACGTTTCTCTGTTTTCCGTCTCCAGATGTTGACGTTTCTCTGCTTTCCGTCTCCAGATGTTGACGTTTCTCTGTTTTCCGTCTCCAGATGTTGACGTTTCTCTGTTTTCCGTCTCCAGATGTTGACGGTTTTCTGTTTTCCTTCTCCAGATGTTGACGTTTCTCTGTTTTCCGTCTCCAGATGTTGACGTATCTGTTTTCCGTCTCCAGATGTTGACGTTTCTCTGTTTTCCGTCTCCAGATGTTGACGTTTCAGGTTTCTGTGTTCTGTCTGGAGATGTGGAGCCTCAGGTTTCTCTTTTCTCTCTCCAGATGTTGAGGCTCAGTTTTCTCTGTTTTCCATTTCCAGATGTTGAGGCTCAGGTTTCTGTTTTCTCTCTCCAGATGTGGAGGCTCAGGTTTCTCTGTGTTCCGTCTCCAGATGTTGACGTTTCTCTGTTTTCCGTCTCCAGATATGGAGGCTCACGTTTCTGTTTTCCGTCTCCAGATGTTGTGTCTCACGTCTCTCTGTTTTCCGTCTCCAGATGTGGAGGCTCAGGTTTTTCTGTTCTCTGTCTCCAGATGTTGAGGCTCACGTTTCCGGTTTTTGCTCCAGAGGTTCATGTTTCTGTTTTCCGTCTCCAGATGTTGTCGTTTCTGTTTTCTGTCTCCAGATGTTGAGGCTCACGTTTCCGTTTTTTGCTCCAGATGTTCATGTTTCTGTTTTCCGTCTCCAGATTTCTCTGTTTTCCATTTCCAGATGTGGAGGCTAAGGTTTCTCTTTTCTCTGTCTCCAGATGTTGAGGCTCACGTTTCTGTTTTCCATCTCTAGATGTTGACGTTTCTCTGTTTTCTGTCTCCAGATGTTGACGTTTCTGTTTTCTTTCTCCAGATGTTGACGTTTCTCTTTTTTCCGTCTCCAGATGTTGACGTTGCTCTGTTTTCCGTCTCCAGATGTTGACGTTTTCCTGTTTTCCGTCTCCAGATGTTGACGTTTCTGTTTCCCGTCTCCAGATGTTGACGTTTCTCTGTTTCCCGTCTCCAGATGTTGACTCCAGATGTTGACGTTGCTCTGTTTTCCGTCTCCAGATGTTGACGTTTTCCTGTTTTCCGTCTCCAGATGTTGACGTTTCTGTTTCCCGTCTCCAGATGTTGACGTTTCTCTGTTTCCCGTCTCCAGATGTTGACGTTGCTCTGTTTTCCGTCTCCAGATGTTGACGTTTCTCTGTTTTCCGTCTCCAGATGTTGACGTTTCTCGTCTCCAGATGTTGACGTCTCTCTGTTTTCCTTCTCCAGATGTTGACGTTTCTCTCTTTTCCGTCAACAGATGCTGACGTTTCTCTGTTTTCCGTCAACAGATGTAGATGTTTCTCTGTTTTCTGTCTCCTGATGTTGACGTTTCTGTTTTCCGTCTCCAGATGTTGACGTTTCTCTGTTTTCAGTCTCCAGATGTTGACGTTTCTCTGTTTTCAGTCTCCAGATGTTGACGTTTCTCTGTTTTCTGTCTCCAGATGTTGACGTTACTCTGTTTTCTGTCTCCAGATGTTGACGTTTCTCTGTTTTCAGTCTCCAGATGTTGACGTTTCTCTGTTTTCTGTCTCCAGATGTTGACGTTACTCTGTTTTCTGTCTCCAGATGTTGACGTTTCTCTGTTTTCAGTCTCCAGATGTTGACGTTTCTCTGTTTTCTGTCTCCAGATGTTGACGTTACTCTGTTTTCTGTCTCCAGATGTTGACGTTTCTCTGTTTTCAGTCTCCAGATGTTGACGTTTCTCTGTTTTCTGTCTCCAGATGTTGACGTTACTCTGTTTTCTGTCTCCAGATGTTGACGTTTCTCTGTTTTCAGTCTCCAGATGTTGACGTTTCTCTGTTTTCTGTCTCCAGATGTTGACGTTTCTCTGTTTTCCGTCTCCAGATGTTGACGTTTCTCTGTTTTCCGTCTCCAGATGTTGACGTTTCTCTGTTTTCTGTCTCCAGATGTTGACGTTTCTCTGTTTTCTGTCTCCAGATGTTGACGTTTCTCTGTTTCCCATCTCCAGATGTTGACATATCTCTGTTTTCTGTCTCCAGATGTGGAGAAGACTCAGCCCGGTGTGGGGCCTGCAGTGTTCTGTGGACTGGGTCTGACTGTGGGTCTGCTCGGTGTGGCAGCTGGAACCTTCTTCCTCATCAAAGGAAACGAGTGCAGCTGATTGGCTGGGCCTGATGATGTCATCACCTCTGTATATGATGTAACCTTTGATCTGCTCCGCCTCTCAGCTTCAGATGAATCAGTTTCTGCCCCTGAGTTCAGAATTAAATCTTTATTTTAATAAACTTTAATTAACTTTAATAAAATTTTATAAAATTTAATAAACTTTTATTAACTTTTATAAACTTCTTTGAACTTTAATAAACTTTTATAAACTTTTATGAACTTTGATTAACTTTAATAAACTTTTTTGAACTTTAATAAACTTTGAACTTTTATAAACTTTGATAAACTTTATTAAACTCCGGAAAGAAATGTTCACCTAGAATTCTGCCCTCCCTCAACTCATGTCTTGTCTAAAAAACGAAGCAAAAACTGTGGTTATCATATCACCACCTTCACTGTCTCGAAAAATCAATCAGTCGGTGCCAGTGCAACTAAAGAAACGCAACTATACACACGTATTGAGCATGAAATTAAACGAGAGAGAACATGGTATTCATTAAAACTAATCAATACCTAACAAACATCCGATCTACGCCCACGTAGGACCAGACTCAGAAAAATGGGGGACAGGTAATAATGTTAATGATACAAATTATTGAAAGCTCCTTTCAAAACAGTCAAGGACACTGTACAAACAAGATATTAGATAAACCCAGGAATTAAAACATCTTACCTTATTAAAAATACACACAACGGAGCAATCACTGTAGGTAAGCAAAGTTAAACGGATGGGTTTTGAGTTTAGACTTGAACAGAGGGAGAGTGTCATTATTGCGAATGTCGGGGGGGGGGGGGGGGGGGGGGGGCGTACTGTACCCATGTACGCATCCAAGGCAATTTGTAGAGCACAATTCGTACACAAGGCAATTCAAAGTGCTTTACAGCTACATAAAACCACAAGAAGGCAATAAAATAATTCCAAAGAAATCATTAATTAATTAATTTCAAAGTGAAGAGTGCAGATAAAATACTTTCAGGTGTCATATGCACATCTAAATAGAACTGCTTTCAGTCTGGATTTAAACATTGTCACATTGTCCAGGCCCCTGCTGGACCCGTGGAGGCTGACTATGTAAACCGGAAATTTTTCCATATCCTAAATGTTCAGGTACACTTGGGGATAATTGTCCATACACTCTGAACTGGATTTGGAACTGGAATGCTGAGCAATGTTACATTTATGCCCTGTGAAAGCTCATCATTGACTCCTATCCGAGCATACAGATGATCTGTGATGGAGCTCATTTCATTTCCTACATTGAGGCTAAATGGCCGGGATCAGTTCATGATTCTAGGATGTTCTGAGCATCCTCACTGGCACAGAGGTTTGCACAAGGCGCCAGAATTTTACTAACCGAAGGAGTGTACTTTGGAAGTAAGGTGTAGCATAGGCAGAATTTTGGTGATCTAATGAGAGGTCAGGTGTAGAGGTCATCTTAAGGAATTTAAAGTGCTCGTCATACTTTATCATAGATAGCCATATAAGGCACACATTGCATCAAATTGCCTAAAGTCTTAACACATGTATATCCATCCAACATTTCTCTTATTCTGCAGGAGAGTTCAATGGTGTCCTGCTTGGGGACAGAGGCTATGCATGCTGGCCGTACCTCCTCACGCCATATCCTGATCCAGGACCAAGGGCATGCACATGCACATGCACATGCACATGCACATGCACATGCACATGCACATGCACATGCACATGCACATGCACATGCACATGCTACAACAAGGGCACGGATAGAAATGACCTTTGGCCAAATTAAATACAGGTTCATTGCTTAAAGTTCTCAGGCACCATGGCTGACTTCTGACAGAGCCATCTTAAATTAATAGCATACTTCATATTTTATACATTTAGTCTTGTGGACAACTTTTCAGGCTCAAGTCTTTTCTTCGCTGAGTCCCCCACAAAGAGCATTAAACATCTGCAGCTCATCCAGAACGCTGCTGCTGGAGTTTTAACCTGGACTAAGAGATCTGAACACATCACAGCAGCTTTAAAATCTTTACTCTGGCTTCCAGTCAGTCACAGAATAGATTTTAAAAGCCTGCTGATGGTTTACATCTGTGATCTGTTCAGAGAATATAAAGCCAGCAGAGCTCTGAGATCCAAGGACTCAGGTCAGCTGGTCCAGTCCAGAGTCCAGACTAAACATGGAGAAGCAGCATTTAGCTGTTATGCTGCCAACAAGTGGAACAAACTGCCAGTGGAGATTAAACTTTCACCAAATGGAGACATTTTTAAATCCAGGTTAAAGACATTTCTGTTCTCATGTGTCTATGCATGAAATCTGCACGATATCTTTTAACTTATCTGGACTGTTGCTGGTTTTAAATTCATTTAAATGATTTTATTTGTTTCTCTTTAATGCTCGCTAAATGGACAGAGATGATTTATAACTTTCCACACGTTTAGGTCATGGCACCCCACTGTGAATATAAATGTAAAAAACACATTTCTAACACTTTGCATGAACCGTACAATAATGACAAGTTTGAGTTCAAGTTGAGTTGAATTGTTTAATTATTATTACATGTTGTGGAGAGAAAACAGAATTAAATACAGTTCACAACACCAAATTCTCCTTTATCTGAATTTATACTAACATCCCTCTCCAGTTTCATAATCTCTGGCTTGATCTTTTTTATTTTCAGTTTCTTCCATATCTCTCTTTATTGGACAAACACATTTCTTCAAAGGCTACTTACCATAGCCTTCTACCAAAGGCTATGTTCCTGTACTTTACCTTCACCTGCTGCCAGGTACGCTTTTGGCTGTTAAGATTGCTCCTGTTGAGATGTGACAGTGAAAAATAATATGTGGGTCTCACACTCACGATATTATAGTCACAAAGTATGATGATGCGTGTCGATTATTGGGTTATTAATAAAGTGAGCAGGGCCAGTATATTTGTGCTGTACATCACATACAGAGACAATTCAGCATGCTTTATGTAAACACATTATAACACAAAGAGGAGAGTATAAATACATGAGGACAGTAAAATGAATGTCACTGAAACTTTCAGAACTTACGGATTTAGGCTGTCAGCAGTTGTTTGCCATGCCGTTTCTTCGCTTTATTGATCGCAGCTGTATTACCATTTCTGGTGATGACACTTTTAAAATCCTCATACAGCTCCATCAGCATTATTTGTTCAGCTGCCGAAAAAATAACAGCGCTTCTCGCTCTCATTTTCACACAGATCTCGGTTTTTCCACCATCCACTCGTCAGGGCTTCTTACGTTCCTCGTGCACTCGCACTAAGCTAGGCTATGTGTCAGGTGTCATCTGTGTGTTTTCTGTCTGTCTTTTGTGGGTTTTTTGTCTGTCTTTAAGTTCTATTTGTTTTTGGAGAAGGCTGCTGCTTTCAGCGGTCAGTCACAAGATGTCGCCAGGTGTCCGTTCCTGGAAGTCGGCGGAGGCCACAAGTCCACACACCTGTGGCTTGTTAGGAGGGCGTGGCCATGAGCTTCATAAGCGGTGCTCAGACTGCTCTCTGACGCCAGAGTGTTAACCAACATTGGTAACAATCATCCCTGAGAAAGGCCTCTCTCTCTCTCTCTCTCTCTCTCTCTAAAGAGGGAACTAACCTCGTTTTATTCTCCTCGTCAGATTTCCCGCTGACCTCACGCCGAATCCCATCCGTGTTGTCTGCTTCTAAGGAGTTCCCCGTGAGTCTGGTTGCCTGCACGGACCTTTCCTCGAGTGTTCCCCCTTCAACATCCCAGGAGGAGCCTGCCAGGAGTCGAGCCCGTGGAGGAGTTGTTATACCCGGAGGTAAAGTGCTCGCTGTGGATTTATACCTCCCTCCGGATTCAGCCGCATGCAGCTCGTACAGCTCTTACCTCTGTCCACCCTCCGACGCAGCTCGCTATACCCACTCTCAGTCCCGCCAGACTCACAAAGGCAAGCCTTCAGTCCATTCCGGATCCCATCCATTCCACTGCCCCGGGTTTCAATAAACTATCATTGTATCTGACTGCGCTCTCTGGTTGTTTTCCTGCATGTGGGTACAGAAACTTAACTCCACCATGACACTATGTAAGCCCCGCTTGGATTAGCTTCAACGAGATGCAGCTGGAATGGCTTCGGGGAACGACTTGAGGCTTAATTGGGAGATGGCGCTAGTTCAAGCGACGCTTACCGGCTATAGTCTGGCTTACTTTAGCTACTTTCTAGGAATACCCCCCTGGTGACGTGAATGAAACTAATGACCAGAGTGAGGGGGAAAAACAAAGACAAGACTGAAAAAAAAAACCTGGACATAAACTGAACACCAAAACATATAATAACCTAAAACATAAAAACTCAAGACATGAGTCCCATGGCGTGACAAGTGGTTTTATAGTCCAGCGCAACGTGTAAAAGTAACTCAGTCTCGCTCTCAGTCCACACACATGAGCCTGGCGCCATACTTTCTTCTTGAAAAGGATCCGGAAGTTCTTCCTGTCAGCGGTTCTCTATTAGGCTTCTGATTGGCTTGTGTGGAATTCTCATTGTTCTAACACTGCCACCGTCAGGCTTGGCGTAATTTAACAGCTCTTAATAGCGTATTTATGCTGATCAATGTAGACGTGTTTTTTTTTTTAAAACGGGGCTGTGTGCACCTAGTTATTTTTGCAAACGAAGGTTAGAAAATATGCATTTATCAAAATACCCGGGTATGTGTAAACAGCACCTTATTCTGAGCTGAGATCAGAGTTCCCACAGCAGGTATGATGCTGCTGACACGTTTCTGTAAATAAATGCTAATTATGTCTTCAATATGTTTTTCTGATGGAACATCATCTGAATGTTTAATCTACAGAACATAATATCCAACATGAACACAAAACCTTCATATATAAAATATATAAATATAAAAATTTGCATGAATTAACCTCATATATAGTCGGGTCATAATGTGAGGTTCTATGACCATCCTCTGTTAACAATGTTTTGATGATTGATTTGACCTCTATGGACCCTTTAGAAAAGATTTAGCCCCCATGTCCCTCCCAAAAATTCCGGCACTTTTTGCTAGAGAGCCAAATTCAAAATGGCGCAATCTCTAAAAGATAACTTTTGATCTGGATGACCTAGAATCATGTATGAAGGCACTTTTTCATACAAGTCAACCATGAAGATTCCAAATCTGACATCATTTTGACATTACAACTTTGTTTTGACCGCGAAATTCAAGATGGCTAGCATTCAGTAGAGTGAAAATAGGCAGATAGCTAGCTGGGGGGACTGCCCCCTTAGGGCCTGCCGTCCTGCCCTGAACCATTCTTCGTCAGGACCCTCACCAGAGACCAGTTTGTCATGGGAGGCCCTACCAGAAGCACAAGGTTCCAGACAACATAGCTTTTGGGTCATAGCCCAGCCAGCGTGTCCATGTGGGGCCCATAAGGTTTAAATTTGGGCTGCAGATAAGGGTCCCAAGTGGGTTTGTCCGCAGTTTCCACGGTGGCCTCACCTGTGTTTGCCCATATGGGTTTCAAAGTGCAACTTGAAGGGTTAGTGGTAAGGTTTACCTTAAGCCTTAAATTATTCCAAAGGCAATACAGATAAACACATCACACAAAGTAAAATAATGTTCACACTCATATTGGCTAAATGCAAAGTCCAACCAAAGCCACACAGACACTTGAAACCCATGTGGGCAAACACAGGTGGGGCCACCGTGGAAACTGCGGACAAACCCACTTGGGACCCTTATCTGCAGCCCGAATTTTTGATCAGTAATAACCACGTTAAGGTGACGGTTTCCGGAGAGTTTTTTTTTTTAGTTTTTAGGGTTTTTTTAACGCACATCAGAGGTACCACCTGCTGCATTATGTGGAGAGGTAGTTATCGTCACCAATAACGGCAACACCCGAAACAACACAAAAGACGTATCAGTCTGAATCAGAGAATTCTGAGTCACTGCTTTCTGAATCATCGAATTCAGATGACTCCACCCTCCTCTGTACAACATCATCCTCTTCCTCATCCTCCTCTCTCTCAACTTCCTCGTCCTCTTCAACTGGCCCTGGTGCGGGTCGAGTGTGGCGGACAGGACGACAGCGACCACCCACCAACTCCCAACCATGTCAGAGTGGCGACGGGTGGTCCTTCAGTGAGGGGTGGCGCACTAGATATGCCAAGTAGTTGGCACGGAGGCAGTGTTGGCGTAAGCTGTCTGCATCTGGAGGGAGACGGATAAAAGACTCTCTCTTCATGGTCTTCCACTTGGAAGCACGGGCTTCAGCCATGGTGCTACTCTTCTTGTCTCCATAGATCACCTGTCTCGTGAAAGCAAACAGCTCTTGTACTACCTCCTCTTCAAGGTGAAGGCTGTCTCCACACCGGGTGAGTTGCTGCCGTGCCACAGAGCTCTTTTCCACCTTCTCATACACTGATGATTTTCCTTTTCCATAGAACCCTGAGTTGGCATCACAGCCTGTAAAACAGCGTAGCTGCACAATGCAGTCTGCCATCTCTTGTCAACAGATCACGGCAGAGGACTGTCTCTTTGTTTCTCTTTATGCATGCCAGGAAGCTGCCGTGAGATGACTGATCCTGCGACGTAGACATCGGTATCAGCTGCATCAACAACAACAGGGCCACTATAACCTGACTGCCGTAGAACATCATAAACAGTGAAGAGGATGGTGTCAGCTTCAGACTGCTCGATGGTGTAGTCTTCCATCAGTTGTTGGGTTGACAGGTTCATGCATACGGGTCCAACAGAGTAGACAATCTCTACCTTCACTCTCTGTGCCAGGTCAGTCAGGTGGCTGCATATTAATTTTTGCAACCGTTTCTTGTTGCTGACACTACACAGTAGCGTTTTGAAAGCCTTGGCAGATGGGAAGGTGTCATCGAATTTCATGTATATGTTTGGTACATGTGCATTACCCTATATGCGCAGGTATCGCTCGTCATCTTTTGCTGAGTATGTTGTATCATAGGGATCATTGACAGATGATACGGTGAGCATGAGAATGGCGGGCAAGGATGATGGATGACACCTTTTGGACATAGCCCGACCACTTGTATGGGGTGCCGTCCTGTGTCTGCCGATCTTCTTCAAAAACAATTTCCTAGCTAAGAAAACCAACAGATTGCACTGAAACTTTTTGTTTTTCGCTCCAATCTCCCGGCCTGAGCGTGCCTGAGGCGACTGTGGAGAGAAACGACTCCCTTTTAACAGGAAGAAACCTCTGGCAGAACCAGACTCAGGAAGGGTGGCCATCCGCCTCCACCAGCTGGGGTTTGAGAAGACAGAAAGGGGGGGGGGCACTGTAACACCATTCAAAGGATATCTGTTGGAACAGGGAAACACAAGTTAATGACCATAATAATGAGCCATCCCTAACTATAAGCTTTATCAGAAAGGAAAGTTTTAAGCCTGGTCTTAAAAGTGGAAAGGGTGTCTGCTTCCCGGACATTTACTGGCAGTTTATTCCACAAGAGAGGGGCCTGATAACTGAAGGCTCTGCCTCCCATTCTACTTTTAGAAACTCTGGGAACCTCAAGTAAACCTGCAGTTTGGGAACGAAGTGCTCTGTTAGGAAAATATCTTACAATGAGATCTTTAAGATATGATGGAGCTCGGTCATTAAGAGCTTTATATGTAAGGAGAAGAATCTTAAATTCTATTCTGAATTTAACAGGGAGCCAATGAAGAGAAGCTAAAACTGGAGAAATATGATCTCTCCTGTTAGTTCTCATCAGAACTCTGGCTGCAGCATTTTGGATCAACTGAAGGCTTTTCAGAGAATATGTGGGACAGCCCAATAATAAAGAATTACAGTAGTCCAATCTTGAAGTAACAAATGCATGGAGCAGTTTTTCTGCATCACTCTGAGACAAGATGTTCCTGATTTTAACAATATTACGAAGGTGAAAGAAGGCAGTCCTAGAAACCTGTTTTATATGCGAGTCAAATGATAAGTTCTGGTCAAAAATAACTCCAAGGTTCCTCACTGTAGAACTAGAAGCCAAGGAAATACCATCTAGAGTAACTATATAGCTAGACAATTTCTCCCTGAAACGCTCAGGTCCAAAGATAACGACTTCAGTTTGTCTGAATTTAGAAGCAGACAGTTCTGAGTCATCCAGGTCTTTATGTCTTTAAGACATGCTTGTAGTCTGACCAACCTATTGGGTTCATCTGGTTTTATAGATAAGTACAGCTGAGTATCATCAGCATAGCAATGGAAATTTATACCATGCTGTCTGATAATGTTACCTAATGGAAGCATGTATAAAGTGAAAAGAATCGGTCCAAGCACAGAACCCTGGGGAACTCCATGACTTACTCTGGTGTGTGAGGAAGATTCTTCATTTACAAGAACAAACTGAAATCTATCAGATAAATATGACTTAAACCAGCCTAATGCAGTTCCTTTAATCCCAATAACATGTTCAAGTCTGTGTAATAAGATACTGTGATCGACCGTATCAAATGCAGCACTGAGATCCAACAGGACAAGCACAGACACAAGTCCGCTATCAGAGGCTAAGAGGAGATCAGTGGTAACTTTCAGCAGTGCAGTTTCTGTGCTATGATGCACTCTGAATCCTGACTGAAACTCTTCAAACAGATTATTTCTGTGTAAGTGATCACAAAGCTGAGCTGCAACTATGTTTTCAAGAACTTTAGACATAAAAGGGAGATTGGATATAGGTCTATAATGAGCCAACACTTCTGAATCAAGAGTAGGTTTTTTAAGTAAAGGTTTAATTACAGCAACCTTAAAAGTCTGAGGTACATATCCTGTCAACAAAGACAGATTGATCAAATCCAATATGGAAGTGTCAATTAAGGGGAAAACCTCCTTGAACAGTCTGGTTGGGATTGGGTCTAAAACACAAGTTGATGGTTTAGAAGAGACTATTGCTGTTGTTAGTTCAGAGAGATCAACTGGGCAGAAGCCGTCTAAATATAAATCAGGTTCTAAAGATACTTCTAAGGCTGCTGTACTTGATGATACATCACTGATAATAGTGGGAAGGACTCCATCAATCTTCTCTCTGATAGAAACAATTTTATTAATAAAGAAGCTCATGAAATCATCACTGCTGAGAGTTAAAGGAATAACTGGCTCAGCAGAGCTCGGACTCTTAGTCAGACTGGCTACAGTGCTGAAGCTAAACCTGGGATTATTCTTATTCTCTTCTATCAATGATGAATAATAAGCAGTTCTAGCTTTACGAAGGGCTTTCTTATACGTTATTAAACTATCTTTCCAGACTAACTGAGACTCTTCTAAATTAGAGGAACGCCACTGTCTCTCCAGCTTTCTTGCAGTCTGCTTTAAAGCACGCAGCTGTGAATTATACCAAGGAGCCAGCCTCTTCTGACTGATTACCTTCCTTTTCAGAGGGGCAACATTGTCCAGTGCTGTACGCATTGAAACTACAGTGCTGTCAACAAGAGAGTCAAGTGCTGCTGGAGTAAAGTTCAGGCAGTTGTCCTCAGTCATCTTGAATTTTGCGGTCAAAACAAAGTTGTAATATCAAAATGATGTCAGATTTGGAATCCTCATGGGATGGCTTATAAAGGGGGGTGCTGCACTCAAAAGCCCCTTTCACACTGAGGAATAACCCGCGTTTAATGCACGAATTTAGCGTGTCCGCTGTTGCGTTCACACTGCCGACCCGGGCTGCCGCGTCAACTCGACTCGCCTTCCGACCCGCGTCGGACCCTAGTCTTTTTGCCGAGCCGAGTTTGGTGTGAACGCAATTGACGCGGGTCGGACGTGGGCGTGACGTGACGTGAGGAGTTTAAAAGACAGAATGGACAACTGATTCAGAACAACAGCGACAGGTGAGGAGAAGTTTTTCTCTGTTTTAGCCTACATCAAGTTGGAGACATTTTTGAAGATGGCCAACTGGGGAGACAAGGAGGTCCGCGAGCTCCTCAGCCTCCGAGCAGAGGACGTTATTTACCGCCACATGTCGGGGACTATAGTGCTCTTGTATTCTCCGCATATGTTCTTCGGCGGCATCCCACGTTGTAACCATCCACACCCCGTAAAATAACATCTCCATGAACTGCATATACAATTGCAAAAACGAGTCCTCAAGGTGTATTTCACCCTACCTCCGACGCATGGCTTGTGCCTACGTCATTGTACACGCCCAGCATTTCATGTGTTTCGTGTGACGCTCTGCCACTAGGCCACGCCCCCTGAACTCGGCTTCAGGCGACACGGGTCACCAACACGCCAAGCGTTCCCATTGCTCGACGCGGGTCGAAGGTGCAATTTGGACCCGCTAAGGTAGCGGGTCGCAGTGTGAAAGGGGCTAAAGAGACCCACAGGTACAAGGACAAAGGAGAACAGTCCCACATGACAAATATGGGGCACACACATAAATTATAACGTTTTAAACATATTTTGGGTAATTATATAAAAAAGAAATATACATCAACATGTCGACAGTGCTATACACACTGCATAACTGTCTCTGTTACATATATACCCTTTACTAAGGCCCCCATTATATCTGTCCAAAAAAATCAACCTGGACTTGAAGAAGGCATTTTCCAAATTTATCTGTCGAGGCAAAAACCAGGCAGAGGTTTCAGGAATTACAATTACCTACAGACAGGCCATCCATCATCTGTGGGCTTTCCTAAGGCTCAGTGCCTCTGACTGTTTTCAAACTCTTCTCATATTTGGACATATATTCATATTTATTTATAATTTTCATTTTTAGCCACTAAAACTCTATGAGCTCTGTTTATTCCTGATGAGCCCATTATTAGTCTTTATAATTATTATATTAATAAATTCACTCGTTCATTATTTCTTATTTGCAGCTGTCTTATTACAGGGAGGTTCAGGAGTTATAATCACATTATGGGGGACAACCAAAGACTAGATTTATACAGACTAAAGAAGCCAAACTGAGCTAAAACAGAAAAACAACAGAGAGCTGCCAACAAGGAAGTATGAACAAAAAGATGAATCATCACCAAAGAGAAACAAACAGCAGAAACCTGAATAAAAACTGCTGAATAAAGAAACTTTCTGATGTTCTACACACTGATTTATGTGTAATGCTCCTTTATCTGGTCTCCAGGGTACCAGGGAACCAGGGTTTGCATCCCATTCCTGCCTATCTTACCTGATTTATTTCTCCCCCTACCCGAACCAGGGTTTGCATCCCCACCCCGCTGTGACTGGTGTGCAGTTGGTGAGAGGCTGGTTGGTTATCGCACTTACTCTAGCACTAGTTTTGCTCTTAGCTGTTTGGTATTAGAAGGAAATGCACTTATGATTTCTTGTGACCTGAAGTTCTTTTGCCTACCGATGTTCAACGCACTTATTGTAAGTCGCTTTGGTTAAAAGCGTCTGCAAGGACTTGATACTTATGCAAGACCCTGTTAAAAAGAGAGGGATATCCAATATATACGAAAGTTTGTCAAACCTGGCAGGTAAACCTACCATGGATCATCTGAAGATAGCTTGGCAGGATGACCTTGGGAAGGGGATCACGGAAGAACAATGGCAGTCAGCCCTAGCACAAACTCATAGTTCTTCAATATGTGCAAGACATGGTCTCCTGCAATTTAAAATTATGCACCGTTTACACTGGTCAAAACAAAAACTTCATAAAATATTTCCCTCAGTAGATCCTTCATGTGACAGATGTGGACTTGGACCTGCAACACTGGGTCATATGTTCTGGAGCTGCCAAAAGCTGTCAAATTACTGGGACAATATTTTTCAGATGCTATCAAATATATTACGTAGACCTATTAATAAAGATCCTTTAGTGGCGGTTCTAGGAATTATTGATTCAAGTGTGGCGAAAAACAGTATAGAACATAGTATGGTTTCTTTTGTCAGTTTACTTGCACGAAGACTGATACTACTCAACTGGAAATATAAGACACCCCCAACTTATTCAAATCTTATGACAGATGTTATGAGACATTTAGAGCTGGAGAAAATCAGATTCTCACTGAAAAATCAGGAAAGAAAGTTCTACAGAATTTGGCAGCCGTTTATTGACTATTTTAACCACAACACTTAGTCTGACAGCAAGCTTTTGATGTGCTCTTAAACCCCAATAGAAGGAAAGAATTTTTATTTATTTTTTTATTTATGTTATGTTAATTTATTTAATTATTTTCTTTCATCAGATTTCTTTATTACTATTGCTATTATTATTATTATTATTATTATTATTATTATTTTGTTTTGTGTATATATGATTGGATATATATAAATATGTATAATCTTATTTCTAAATTGATGAGATGTGTAAGCCAATATTACTTAAATTACTTTTATATGTAAATGTGTATGTGTAAATGTGTATGGTGTCTGTATGACTGTTCTGTTGTGTGTTCAAAAAGAGAAAATTCAATAAAGAGAGTTTAAAAAAAAAAAGCGTCTGCAAATGACCGTAATGTCTCCCACAGTCAGCTGTTTCTCTGTGTGACTCCCACAGCAACATTAAAGGAGTTTATAAGGACGTTACAGTCGCCTTCATCTGATCTGCAGCTCAGCAGACTTCTGTCAGAGTGCTCTACCTGGCAACTGATGACGCTGCGTCATGTGACCGTTTCCTCCGCTTATAGAGCAGCTCTCAGTCACACCGAGTCAGTGTTTGTCAGCTGAACACACAGAGAGAGACATGGCTTCACCCTTCCTCTGCCTCTGCCTCCTCTTCATCACCGTCTACACAGCAGGTAGGATCAATACTCTGATCAGTACTCTGATCAATACTCTGATTACTGATCAATACTCTGATCAATACTCTGATCAGTACTCTGATCAGTACTCTGATTACTGATTAATACTCTGATCAATACTCTGATTACTGATCAATACTCTGATTACTGATTAATACTCTGATTACTGATCAATACTCTGATCAAGACTCTGATTACTGATCAATACTCTGATCAGTACTCTGATTACTGATCAATACTCTGATCAGTACTCTGATCAGTACTCTGATTACTGATTAATACTCTGATCAATACTCTGATTACTGATCAATACTCTGAGCAATACTCTGATTACTGATCAATACTCTGATTACTGAGCAATACTCTGAGCAATACTCTGATTACTGATCAATACTCTGATTACTGATCAATAATCTGATCAGTACTCTGATTAATACTCTGATTAATACTCTGATTACTGATTAATACTTTGATTACTGATCAATACTTTGATTACTTATCAATACTTTGATTACTGATCAATACTCTGATTAATACTCTGATCAATACTCTGATTACTGATTATTACTTTGATTACTGATCAAAACTCTGATTACTGATCAGTACTCTGATTACTGATCAATACTCTAATTACTGATCAATACTCTGATCAATACTCTGATTACTGATCAATACTCTGATCAATACTCTGATTACTGAGCAATACTCTGATCAATACTCTGATTAATACTCTGATTACTGATAAATACTCTGATTACTGATCAATACTCTGATCAATACTCTGATCAATACTCTGATTACTGATCAGTACTCTGATCTGTTCCTCAGATGGATTTCTGGTATATGGTGTGGATCGCTGTGTGTTTAACTCGACTGAGCTGAAGGACATCGAGTTCATCAGGTCATATTTCTACAACCAGCTGGAGATCAACAGGTTCAGCAGCAGTTTGGGGAAGTTTGTCGGATACACTGAATACGGAATGAAACAGGCCGATTACTGGAACAATGATAAAGCATACCTGGCTGGGATGAGGGGTGAGAAGGAGAGGTACTGCCTACACAACATTGGGAACTGGTACAGGAACATTCTGTCTAAATCAGGTGAGTGTTTGTGTGAGATCTTCTTCTCTTCCTCAGACTGAACTGACTGCAGATCAGCTGCTGAGTTCAATCACATCAGAGAGTCTCTATTATGAGGAGAGGGAAAACTGGCGGCTATTTCCGGGTGGTACTGCACTCTAGGGGCGCCAACGAAGCAGTGCAGAGCACGCCGAACTCTATGGTGATACTATGAGATCCACCTTAGATCCAGCCATTGCTTTTGATAGAATTTTTTATATTTTTTCATTTTCATTTTCCTAAAGGCAGGATAAATTATCCTTTCAATCGGCACTTGGTTTGATTTTTTAGACTCACAAGATTTGTTTAAAATACACATTGATTGTCAGTATTGCATCCCGAGTGACGTCACGCATGTGGCATCACTTTACGGCATGGTCAGTCCTAGCGCTGAGCTAGCAGAGAGGGGTTAGCTCAAATAGTTACAGATTTCAGCACAGCCCTTTTACATACTCTCTGACTAGCCTCTGGTTTAGCTTTGGTTGTTGTTAGCAGCACCAGGTTAGCACTCTGGCACAGTGGACGAGTGCCGTAAAGCAGCCGGTCGTAATCTGCCGTGCGTTCTTCAGATTCCGTTAGCTAGATGCTAGTGGAGACTGACTCGCAAATGCCAGACCTGTAAGAAAACAGAAAGCTATAACTCCCAGGTTATTGTACTTTCGATATAAATCCACATCCCTCTGTCAGAAACCACAGTAATATTTTAAGGTTTCATCCGTTAGCGGGGACATTTTTTGAGTTATTAGCGCCAGCCCTATGGAAAATGGTCATTCTGCACTTGCTCGCCAGCGCCCCCAGAGAAAATCAACTGAACTGCAGCCAAATTTTTTATAATGGGGAGAATAGGAAGTGGAACGGCTGTCTGTAAAAGGGCTGTGATCACACTCACATATTCTACAGCTTCTCTTCTTCTGCACCGGATTTATTACACATATCTGCAGGTGTGCGTCGCCCCCTGGTGGCCGGACTCTGGCACTGACAGAAACTTTCATTAAAGTCCAGATTTATTCAAAAAGATCAAAGAAATCATGTTAAATACGATGAATAAAAGCTACAATAAAGTGATTAAATGTTACCTGATCAATAGTTCATACTCAGGAAAATGTGAATTAAACATAATTAATGTTTTATATCAGCTGAACTGAGTTAATGTTTATCTTTATTCACATTTTTTTTATCTTTATTTATTTATCTTTATTTACATTTATTTATCTTTATTTTTCTTTATTTACTTTTATATATCTTTATTTACATGTGTTTACATGTATTTATCTTTATTCTCCAGATGTTTACAGATGAGTTTGTTCAGATTATTAAACTTTATTAAACTGACGAGGCTCATGCAGCCTCTCATTGTTTCTGTCGCCTCCTGCTGATGCTTCTGTGGATTCAAACTAAACTTTATTGTCCTCCTCGTGCACTTTTATCTGCGTTGGGATCCATAAACTGTGCACGTCTGTCAGCACATGAACCCGATCAGTGACCTCATCGGTCCAATAAACCTCCTCTGTGTGTCCAGTGAAGCCGACTGTCAGGCTGTACTCCACGGCGCCCTCTGCTGGGCGCCATGCCGCCATGTTGCTCTGCAGAGTCTACGACTTCTACCCCAAAACCATCAAGGTGAGCTGGCTCAGAGACGGACAGGAAGTCACCTCTGATGTCACTTCCACCGAGGAGATGGAGGACGGTGACTGGTACTACCAGATCCAGTCACACCTGGAGTACACGCCCAGGTGAGTCCAGAACCAGGACCACAACCAGAAACAGAACCAGAACCAAAACCAGAACCAGGAGCAGGACCAGAACCAAAACCAGAACCAGGAGCAGGACCAGAACCAGAACCAGAACCAGAACCAGAAACAGAAACAGAAACAGAACCAGAACCAGAACCAGGACCAGAACCAGAACCAGGACCAGAAGCATTAATTCTGACTGGAATTCAGAACTATTACAACATGTTTCTGACTTAGTTTAAAGAGTTAAAATACTTAAAAGATCAGTTTTTGTTCAGTTTGAGAGTTCTGATCGAGCCAGATCCGGTTAGATCCAGTCTGATCAGGTCCGGCCAGATCCAGTCTGATCCAGTCAGGTCCGGTTAGATCCAGCCTGATCCGGTTAGATCCAGTCTGATCCAGTCAGGTCCGGTTAGATCCAGTCTGATCAGGTCCGGTTAGATCCAGTCTGATCAGGTCCGGTTAGATCCAGTCTGATCCAGTCAGGTCCAGTTAGATCCAGCCTGATCAGGTCAGGTCCCGTTAGATCCAGTCTGATCCAGCCTAATCCGGTTAGATCCAGTCTGATCAGGTCCGGCTAGATCCAGTCTGATCAGGTCAGGTCCAGCTAGATCCAGCCTGATCCGGTTAGATCCAGTCTGATCCGGTTAGATCCAGTCTGATCAGGTCCGGTCCGGTTAGATCCAGTCTGATCCGGTTAGATCCAGTCTGATCCGGTTAGATCCAG
This sequence comes from Odontesthes bonariensis, assembly GCF_027942865.1. NCBI lineage: Eukaryota > Metazoa > Chordata > Actinopteri > Atheriniformes > Atherinopsidae > Odontesthes > Odontesthes bonariensis. Next base: position 477,148 of record NC_134524.1, read on the forward strand.
TCTGATCAGGTCCGGTCCGGTTAGATCCAGTCTGATCCGGTCAGGTCCAGCTAGATCCAGCCTGATCCGGTTAGATCCAGTCTGATCCGGTTAGATCCAGTCTGATCAGGTCCGGTCCGGTTAGATCCAGTCTGATCCGGTCAGGTCCGGTTAGATCCAGTCTGATCCGGTCAGGTCCGGTTGGATCCAGTCTGATCCAGTTTACAGAGTTCTGTCAGAATCAGTGATGTTGGTTTGTGTTGCTGCAGGTCAGGAGAGAAGATCTCCTGTAAGGTGGAACACGCCAGCCTGCAGGAACCTCTGATTACTGACTGGGGTAAATACCTGTCTGTCTCTCACCCGTCTGTCTCTCACCCGTCTGTGTCTCACCCGTCTGTCTCTCACCTGTCTGACTCTCACCTGTCTGTGTCTCACCTGTCTGTCTCTCACCCGTCTGTCTCTCACCTGTCTGTCTCTCACCTGTCTGTCTCTCACCCGTCTGTCTCTCACCCGTCTGTCTCTCACCCGTCTGTCTCTCACCCGTCTGTCTATCACCTGTCTGTCTGTCTCTCACCCGTCTGTCTCTCACCCGTCTGTGTCTCACCCGTCTGTCTCTCACCTGTCTGACTCTCACCTGTCTGTGTCTCACCTGTCTGTCTCTCACCTGTCTGTCTCTCACCCGTCTGTCTCTCACCCGTCTGTCTCTCACCCGTCTGTCTCTCACCCGTCTGTCTCCCACCCGTCTGTCTCTCACCCGTCTGTCTCTCACCCGTCTGTCTATCACCTGTCTGTCTGTCTCTCACCCGTCTGTCTCTCACCCGTCTGTCTCTCACCCGTCTGACTCTCACCCGTCTGACTCTCACCCGTCTGTCTCTCACCCGTCTGTCTCTCACCCGTCTGTCTCTCACCTGTCTGTCTGTCTATCACCTGTCTGTCTCTCACCCATCTGTCTCTCACCTGTCTGTCTGTCTCTCACCTGTCTGTCTATCACCCGTCTGTCTCTCACCTGACTGTCTCTCACCCGTCTGTCTCTCACCCGTCTGTCTCTCACCCGTCTGTCTCTCACCCGTCTGTCTCTCACCCGTCTGTCTCTCACCCGTCTGTCTCTCACCCGTCTGACTGTCTGACTGTCACCTGTCTGTCTCTCACCTGTCTGACTCTCACCCGTCTGTCTCTCACCCGTCTGTCTCTCACCCGTCTGACTGTCTGACTCTCACCTGTCTGACTCTCACCTGTCTGTCTCTCACCTGTCTGTCTCTCACCTGTCTGACTCTCACCCGTCTGTCTCTCACCCGTCTGACTGTCTGACTCTCACCCGTCTGTCTCTCACCCGTCTGTCTCTCACCCGTCTGACTGTCTGACTCTCACCTGTCTGACTCTCACCTGTCTGACTCTCACCCGTCTGTCTCTCACCCGTCTGTCTCTCACCCGTCTGACTCTCACCTGTCTGTCTCTCACCTGTCTGTCTCTCACCCGTCTGTCTCTCACCCGTCTGACTGTCTGACTCTCACCTGTCTGACTCTCACCTGTCTGTCTCTCACCTGTCTGACTCTCACCCGTCTGTCTCTCACCCGTCTGACTGTCTGACTCTCACCCGTCTGTCTCTCACCCGTCTGACTGTCTGACTCTCACCTGTCTGTCTCTCACCTGTCTGACTCTCACCCGTCTGTCTCTCACCCGTCTGTCTCTCACCCGTCTGACTCTCACCTGTCTGTCTCTCACCCGTCTGTCTCTCACCCGTCTGTCTCTCACCCGTCTGACTGTCTGACTCTCACCTGTCTGTCTCTCACCCGTCTGTCTCTCACCCGTCTGACTGTCTGACTCTCACCTGTCTGACTCTCACCCGTCTGTCTCTCACCCGTCTGACTGTCTGACTCTCACCCGTCTGTCTCTCACCCGTCTGACTGTCTGACTCTCACCCGTCTGTCTCTCACCCGTCTGACTGTCTGACTCTCACCCGTCTGTCTCTCACCCGTCTGACTGTCTGACTCTCACCCGTCTGTCTCTCACCCGTCTGACTGTCTGTCTCTCACCTGTCTGACTCTCACCCGTCTGTCTCTCACCCGTCTGTCTCTCACCCGTCTGTCTCTCACCCGTCTGTCTCTCACCCGTCTGTCTCTCACCTGTCTGACTCTCACCCGTCTGACTCTCACCCGTCTGTCTCTCACCCGTCTGTCTCTCACCTGTCTGTCTCTCACCCGTCTGACTCTCACCTGTCTGTCTCTCACCCGTCTGTCTCTCACCCGTCTGACTGTCTGTCTCTCACCCGTCTGTCTCTCACCTGTCTGTCTCTCACCTGTCTGACTCTCACCCGTCTGTCTCTCACCCGTCTGTCTCTCACCTGTCTGTCTCTCACCTGTCTGACTCTCACCCGTCTGACTCTCACCCGTCTGTCTCTCACCCGTCTGACTGTCTGACTCTCACCCGTCTGTCTCTCACCCGTCTGTCTCTCACCCGTCTGTCTCTCACCTGTTTGACTCTCACCCGTCTGTCTCTCACCTGTCTGTCTCTCACCTGTCTGACTCTCACCCGTCTGACTCTCACCCGTCTGTCTCTCACCCGTCTGTCTCTCACCCGTCTGTCTCTCACCTGTCTGTCTCTCACCCGTCTGTCTCTCACCTGTCTGACTCTCACCTGTCTGTCTCTCACCCGTCTGTCTCTCACCCGTCTGTCTCTCACCTGTCTGACTCTCACCTGTCTGACTCTCACCTGTCTGTCTCTGACCTTTCTGTCTCTCACCCGTCTGTCTCTCACCCGTCTGTCTCTCACCCGTCTGTCTCTCACCTGTCTGTCTCTCACCTGTCTGTCTCTCACCTGTCTGTCTCTCACCTGTCTGTGTCTCACCCGTCTGACTCTCACCTGTCTGTCTCTCACCTGTCTGTGTCTCACCCGTCTGTCTCTCACCTGTCTGTCTCTCACCTGTCTGTCTATCACCCGTCTGTCTCTCACCTGTCTGACTCTCACCTGTCTGTCTCTCACCTGTCTGTCTCTCACCCGTCTGTCTCTCACCCGTCTGTCTCTCACCCGTCTGTCTCTCACCTGTCTGTCTATCACCCGTCTGTCTCTCACCTGTCTGTCTATCACCCGTCTGTCTCTCACCTGTCTGACTCTCACCTGTCTGTCTCTCACCTGTCTGTGTCTCACCCGTCTGACTCTCACCTGTCTGACTCTCACCCGTCTGTCTCTCACCCGTCTGTCTCTCACCCGTCTGTCTCTCACCCGTCTGTCTCTCACCTGTCTGTCTATCACCCGTCTGTCTCTCACCTGTCTGTCTCTCACCTGTCTGACTCTCACCCGTCTGTCTCTCACCCGTCTGACTCTCACCTGTCTGACTCTCACCCGTCTGTCTCTCACCCGTCTGTCTCTCACCCGTCTGACTCTCACCCGTCTGTCTCTCACCCGTCTGTCTCTCACCCGTCTGTCTCTCACCTGTCTGTCTCTCACCTGTCTGTCTCTCACCTGTCTGTCTCTCACCCGTCTGTCTCTCACCCGTCTGACTCTCACCCGTCTGTCTCTCACCTGTCTGACTCTCACCCGTCTGTCTTTCACCTGTCTGTCTCTCACCCGTCTGACTCTCACCCGTCTGTCTCTCACCCGTCTGTCTCTCACCCGTCTGTCTCTCACCTGTCTGTCTCTCACCTGTCTGTCTCTCACCTGTCTGTCTCTCACCCGTCTGTCTCTCACCCGTCTGACTCTCACCCGTCTGTCTCTCACCCGTCTGTCTCTCACCCGTCTGTCTCTCACCTGTCTGTCTCTCACCTGTCTGTCTCTCACCTGTCTGTCTCTCACCTGTCTGACTCTCACCTGTCTGTCTCTCACCTGTCTGACTCTCACCTGTCTGACTCTCACCTGTCTGTCTCTCACCCGTCTGTCTCTCACCCGTCTGTCTCTCACCTGTCTGTCTCTCACCCGTCTGTCTCTCACCCGTCTGTCTCTCACCTCTCTGTCTATCACCCGTCTGTCTCTCACCTGTCTGACTCTCACCTGTCTGTCTCTCACCTGTCTGTGTCTCACCCGTCTGTCTCTCACCTCTCTGTCTATCACCCGTCTGACTCTCACCTGTCTGTCTCTCACCTGTCTGACTCTCACCCGTCTGTCTCTCACCCGTCTGTCTCTCACCCGTCTGTCTCTCACCTGTCTGACTCTCACCTGTCTGTCTCTCACCCGTCTGTCTCTCACCTGTCTGTCTCTCACCCGTCTGTCTCTCACCCGTCTGTCTCTCACCCGTCTGTCTCTCACCCGTCTGTCTCTCACCTCTCTGTCTATCACCCGTCTGTCTCTCACCCGTCTGTCTCTCACCCGTCTGTCTCTCACCCGTCTGTCTCTCACCTCTCTGTATATCACCTGTCTGTCTCTCACCTGTCTGACTCTCACCTGTCTGTCTCTCACCTGTCTGTCTCTCACCTGTCTGTCTCTCACCTGTCTGTCTCTCACCCGTCTGTCTCTCACCTGTCTGTCTCTCACCCGTCTGTCTCTCACCCGTCTGTCTCTCACCTCTCTGTCTCTCACCCGTCTGTCTCTCACCTGTCTGTATATCACCTGTCTGTCTCTCACCTGTCTGTCTCTCACCTGTCTGTCTCTCACCCGTCTGTCTCTCACCTGTCTGTCTCTCACCCGTCTGTCTCTCACCCGTCTGTCTCTCACCTGTCTGTCTCTCACCTGTCTGTGTCTCACCCGTCTGTCTCTCACCTCTCTGTCTATCACCCGTCTGACTCTCACCCGTCTGTCTCTCACCTGTCTGACTCTCACCCGTCTGTCTCTCACCCGTCTGTCTCTCACCCGTCTGTCTCTCACCTGTCTGTCTCTCACCCGTCTGTCTCTCACCCGTCTGACTCTCACCTGTCTGACTCTCACCTGTCTGTCTCTCACCTGTCTGTCTCTCACCCGTCTGTCTCTCACCCGTCTGACTCTCACCTGTCTGTCTCTCACCTGTCTGTCTCTCACCTGTCTGTCTCTCACCTGTCTGCCTCTCACCTGTCTGACTCTCACCTGTCTGTCTCTCACCCGTCTGTCTCTCACCTGTCTGTATATCACCTGTCTGTCTCTCACCTGTCTGACTCTCACCTGTCTGTCTCTCACCCGTCTGTCTCTCACCTGTCTGTCTCTCACCTGTCTGACTCTCACCTGTCTGTCTCTCACCTGTCTGACTCTCACCTGTCTGACTCTCACCTGTCTGTCTCTCACCTGTCTGTCTCTCACCTGTCTGACTCTCACCTGTCTCTCACCTGTCTGACTCTCACCTGTCTGTCTCTCACCCGTCTGTCTCTCACCTGTCTGTCTCTCACCTGTCTGACTCTCACCTGTCTGTCTCTCACCCGTCTGTCTCTCACCTGTCTGTCTCTCACCTGTCTGCCTCTCACCTGTCTGTCTCTCACCCGTCTGTCTCTCACCTGTCTGACTCTCACCCGTCTGTCTCTCACCTGTCTGACTCTCACCTGTCTGTCTCTCACCTGTCTGTCTCTCACCTGTCTGACTCTCACCTGTCTGACTCTCACCTGTCTGACTCTCACCTGTCTGTCTCTCACCCATCTGTCTCTCACCCGTCTGTCTCTCACCTGTCTGTCTATCACCCGTCTGTCTCTCACCTGTCTGACTCTCACCTGTCTGTCTCTCACCTGTCTGACTCTCACCTGTCTGTCTCTCACCTGTCTGTATATCACCTGTCTGTCTCTCACCTGTCTGTCTCTCACCCGTCTGTCTCTCACCTGTCTGACTCTCACCTGTCTGACTCTCACCTGTCTGTCTCTCACCTGTCTGTCTCTCACCTGTCTGTCTGTCTCTCACCTGTCTGTCTGTCTCTCACCTGTCTGTCTGTCTCTCACCCATCTGTCTCTCACCCGTCTGTCTCTCACCTGTCTGTCTATCACCCGTCTGTCTCTCACCTGTCTGACTCTCACCTGTCTGTCTCTCACCCGTCTGTCTCTCACCTGTCTGTCTCTCACCTGTCTGCCTCTCACCTGTCTGTCTCTCACCCGTCTGTCTCTCACCTGTCTGACTCTCACCCGTCTGTCTCTCACCTGTCTGACTTCACCTGTCTGCCCCTCACCTGTCTGCCTCTCACCTGTCTGTCTCTCACCCGTCTGTCTCTCACCTGTCTGTCTCTCACCCGTCTGTCTCTCACCTGTCTGACTCTCACCCGTCTGTCTCTCACCTGTCTGACTCTCACCTGTCTGTCTCTCACCTGTCTGTCTCTCACCTGTCTGTCTCTCACCTGTCTGTCTCTCACCTGTCTGTATATCACCTGTCTGTCTCTCACCTGTCTGTCTCTCACCCGTCTGACTCTCACCTGTCTGACTCTCACCTGTCTGTCTCTCACCTGTCTGTCTCTCACCTGTCTGACTCTCACCTGTCTGACTCTCACCCGTCTGTGTCTCACCCGTCTGTCTCTCACCCGTCTGTCTCTCACCTGTCTGTCTCTCACCCGTCTGTCTCTCACCCGTCTGACTGTCTGACTCTCACCCGTCTGTCTCTCACCCGTCTGACTGTCTGACTCTCACCCGTCTGTCTCTCACCCGTCTGACTGTCTGACTCTCACCCGTCTGTCTCTCACCCGTCTGACTGTCTGTCTCTCACCTGTCTGACTCTCACCTGTCTGTCTCTCACCTGTCTGTCTCTCACCCGTCTGTCTCTCACCCGTCTGTCTCTCACCCGTCTGTCTCTCACCCGTCTGTCTCTCACCTGTCTGACTCTCACCCGTCTGTCTCTCACCCGTCTGTCTCTCACCCGTCTGTCTCTCACCTGTCTGACTCTCACCCGTCTGTCTCTCACCCGTCTGTCTCTCACCTGTCTGTCTCTCACCCGTCTGACTCTCACCTGTCTGTCTCTCACCCGTCTGTCTCTCACCCGTCTGACTGTCTGTCTCTCACCCGTCTGTCTCTCACCTGTCTGTCTCTCACCTGTCTGACTCTCACCCGTCTGTCTCTCACCCGTCTGTCTCTCACCTGTCTGTCTCTCACCTGTCTGACTCTCACCCGTCTGACTCTCACCCGTCTGTCTCTCACCCGTCTGACTGTCTGACTCTCACCCGTCTGTCTCTCACCCGTCTGTCTCTCACCCGTCTGTCTCTCACCTGTTTGACTCTCACCCGTCTGACTCTCACCCGTCTGTCTCTCACCCGTCTGTCTCTCACCCGTCTGTCTCTCACCTGTCTGTCTCTCACCCGTCTGTCTCTCACCTGTCTGACTCTCACCTTTCTGTCTCTCACCCGTCTGTCTCTCACCCGTCTGTCTCTCACCCGTCTGTCTCTCACCTGTCTGTCTCTCACCTGTCTGTCTCTCACCTGTCTGTCTCTCACCTGTCTGTGTCTCACCCGTCTGACTCTCACCTGTCTGTCTCTCACCTGTCTGTGTCTCACCCGTCTATCTCTCACCTGTCTGACTCTCACCTGTCTGTCTCTCACCTGTCTGTCTCTCACCCGTCTGTCTCTCACCCGTCTGTCTCTCACCTGTCTGTCTATCACCCGTCTGTCTCTCACCTGTCTTTCTCTCACCTGTCTGTGTCTCACCCGTCTGACTCTCACCTGTCTGTCTCTCACCTGTCTGTCTCTCACCCGTCTGTCTCTCACCCGTCTGTCTCTCACCTGTCTGTCTATCACCCGTCTGTCTCTCACCCGTCTGACTCTCACCTGTCTGACTCTCACCTGTCTGTCTCTCACCTGTCTGTCTCTCACCTGTCTGTCTCTCACCTGTCTGTCTCTCACCTGTCTGTCTCTCACCCGTCTGTCTCTCACCCGTCTGTCTCTCACCCGTCTGTCTCTCACCCGTCTGTCTCTCACCCGTCTGTCTCTCACCTGTCTGTCTATCACCCGTCTGTCTCTCACCTGTCTGTCTCTCACCTGTCTGACTCTCACCCGTCTGTCTCTCACCCGTCTGACTCTCACCTGTCTGACTCTCACCCGTCTGACTCTCACCTGTCTGTCTCTCACCCGTCTGACTCTCACCCGTCTGTCTCTCACCCGTCTGTCTCTCACCCGTCTGTCTCTCACCTGTCTGTCTCTCACCTGTCTGACTCTCACCTGTCTGTCTCTCACCCGTCTGACTCTCACCCGTCTGTCTCTCACCCGTCTGTCTCTCACCCGTCTGTCTCTCACCTGTCTGTCTCTCACCTGTCTGTCTCTCACCTGTCTGTCTCTCACCCGTCTGTCTCTCACCCGTCTGACTCTCACCCGTCTGTCTCTCACCTGTCTGTCTCTCACCCGTCTGTCTCTCACCTGTCTGACTCTCACCCGTCTGTCTCTGACCCGTCTGTCTCTCACCCGTCTGTCTCTCACCTGTCTGTCTTTCACCTGTCTGACTCTCACCCGTCTGTCTCTCACCTGTCTGTCTCTCACCTGTCTGACTCTCACCTGTCTGTCTCTCACCTGTCTGTCTCTCACCTGTCTGACTCTCACCTGTCTGTCTCTCACCTGTCTGACTCTCACCTGTCTGACTCTCACCTGTCTGTCTCTCACCCGTCTGTCTCTCACCCGTCTGTCTCTCACCTGTCTGTCTCTCACCCGTCTGTCTCTCACCCGTCTGTCTCTCACCTCTCTGTCTATCACCCGTCTGTCTCTCACCTGTCTGACTCTCACCTGTCTGTCTCTCACCTGTCTGTGTCTCACCCGTCTGTCTCTCACCCGTCTGTCTCTCACCCGTCTGTCTCTCACCCGTCTGTCTCTCACCCGTCTGTCTCTCACCCGTCTGTCTCTCACCTCTCTGTCTATCACCCGTCTGTCTCTCACCTCTCTGTCTATCACCCGTCTGACTCTCACCCGTCTGTCTCTCACCTGTCTGACTCTCACCCGTCTGTCTCTCACCCGTCTGTCTCTCACCCGTCTGTCTCTCACCTGTCTGACTCTCACCTGTCTGTCTCTCACCCGTCTGTCTCTCACCTGTCTGTCTCTCACCCGTCTGTCTCTCACCCGTCTGTCTCTCACCCGTCTGTCTCTCACCTCTCTGTCTATCACCCGTCTGTCTCTCACCCGTCTGTCTCTCACCCGTCTGTCTCTCACCTGTCTGACTCTCACCTGTCTGTCTCTCACCTGTCTGTCTCTCACCTGTCTGACTCTCACCTGTCTGTCTCTCACCTGTCTGTCTCTCACCTGTCTGTCTCTCACCCGTCTGTCTCTCACCCGTCTGTCTCTCACCCGTCTGTCTCTCACCTCTCTGTGTATCACCCGTCTGTCTATCACCCGTCTGTCTCTCACCCGTCTGTCTCTCACCTGTCTGTCTCTCACCTGTCTGACTCTCACCTGTCTGTCTCTCACCCGTCTGTCTCTCACCTGTCTGTCTCTCACCCGTCTGTCTCTCACCCGTCTGTCTCTCACCTGTCTGTCTCTCACCTGTCTGTGTCTCACCCGTCTGTCTCTCACCTCTCTGTCTATCACCCGTCTGACTCTCACCCGTCTGTCTCTCACCTGTCTGACTCTCACCCGTCTGTCTCTCACCCGTCTGTCTCTCACCCGTCTGTCTCTCACCTGTCTGTCTCTCACCCGTCTGTCTCTCACCCGTCTGTCTCTCACCCGTCTGTCTATCACCCGTCTGTCTATCACCTGTCTGACTCTCACCTGTCTGACTCTCACCTGTCTGACTCTCACCTGTCTGTCTCTCACCCGTCTGTCTCTCACCTGTCTGTCTCTCACCTGTCTGCCTCTCACCTGTCTGTCTCTCACCCGTCTGTCTCTCACCTGTCTGACTCTCACCCGTCTGTCTCTCACCTGTCTGTCTCTCACCTGTCTGACTCTCACCTGTCTGACTCTCACCCGTCTGTCTCTCACCTGTCTGACTCTCACCTGTCTGTCTCTCACCTGTCTGACTCTCACCTGTCTGTCTCTCACCTGTCTGTATATCACCTGTCTGTCTCTCACCCGTCTGTCTCTCACCTGTCTGACTCTCACCTGTCTGTCTCTCACCTGTCTGACTCTCACCTGTCTGTCTCTCACCTGTCTGTCTCTCACCCGTCTGTCTCTCACCCGTCTGTGTCTCACCTGTCTGTCTCTCACCCGTCTGTCTCTCACCTGTCTGTCTGTCTCTCACCTGTCTGTCTGTCTCTCACCTGTCTGTCTGTCTCTCACCCGTCTGTCTCTCACCTGTCTGTCTCTCACCCGTCTGTCTCTCACCTGTCTGACTCTCACCCGTCTGTCTCTCACCTGTCTGACTCTCACCTGTCTGTCTCTCACCTGTCTGTCTCTCACGTGTCTGTCTCTCACCTGTCTGTCTCTCACCTCTCTGTATATCACCTGTCTGTCTCTCACCTGTCTGTCTCTCACCCGTCTGACTCTCACCTGTCTGTCTCTCACCTGTCTGACTCTCACCTGTCTGACTCTCACCCGTCTGTGTCTCACCTGTCTGACTCTCACCCGTCTGTGTCTCACCCGTCTGTCTCTCACCTGTCTGTCTCTCACCTCTCTGTATATCACCTGTCTGTCTCTCACCTGTCTGTCTCTCACCCGTCTGACTCTCACCTGTCTGTCTCTCACCTGTCTGTCTCTCACCTGTCTGACTCTCACCTGTCTGACTCTCACCTGTCTGACTCTCACCCGTCTGTCTCTGACCCGTCTGTCTCTCACCCGTCTGTCTCTCACCTGTCTGTCTCTCACCTGTCTGACTCTCACCTGTCTGACTCTCACCTGTCTGTCTCTCACCCGTCTTACTGTCTGACTCTCACCTGTCTGTCTCTCACCTGTCTGACTCTCACCGGTCTGTCTCTCACCCGTCTGTCTCTCACCTGTCTGTCTCTCACCTGTCTGACTCTCACCTGTCTGACTCTCACCTGTCTGTCTCTCACCCGTCTTACTGTCTGACTCTCACCCGTCTGTCTCTCACCCGTCTGTCTCTCACCCGTCTGTCTCTCACCCGTCTGTCTCTCACCTGTCTGTCTCTCTCCCGTCTGTCTCTCACCTGTCTGTCTCTCACCTGTCTGACTCTCACCTGTCTGTCTCTCACCTGTCTGACTCTCACCTGTCTGTCTCTCACCTGTCTGTCTCTCACCAGTCTGTCTCTCACCTGTCTGTCTCTCACCTGTCTGACTCTCACCTGTCTGTCTCTCACCTGTCTGACTCTCATCAGTCTGTCTCTCACCTGTCTGACTCTCACCCGTCTGTCTCTGACCTGTCTGTCTCTCACCTGTCTGACTCTCACCTGTCTGTCTCTCACCTGTCTGACTCTCATCAGTCTGTCTCTCACCTGTCTGTCTCTCACCTGTCTGTCTCTCACCTGTCTGTCTCTCACCTGTCTGACTCTCACCTGTCTGTCTCTCACCTGTCTGTCTCTCACCTGTCTGTCTCTCACCTGTCTGTCTCTCACCCGTCTGACTCTCACCTGTCTGTCTCTCACCTGTCTGACTCTCACCTGTCTGTCTCTCACCCGTCTGTCTCTCACCTGTCTGACTCTCACCCGTCTGTCTCTCACCCGTCTGACTCTCACCTGTCTGTCTCTCACCTGTCTGTCTCTCACCCGTCTGACTCTCACCTGTTTGTCTCTCACCTGTCTGTCTCTCACCCGTCTGTCTCTCACCTGTCTGACTCTCACCCGTCTGTCTCTCACCCGTCTGACTCTCACCTGTCTGTCTCTCACCTGTCTGTCTCTCACCTGTCTGTCTCTCACCTGTCTGACTCTCACCTGTCTGTCTCTCACCTGTCTGACTCTCACCTGTCTGTCTCTCACCTGTCTGTCTCTCACCTGTCTGTCTCTCACCCGTCTGACTCTCACCTGTCTGTCTCTCACCCGTCTGTCTCTCACCCGTCTGTCTCTCACCCGTCTGTCTGTCACCCGTCTGTCTCTCACCCGTCTGACTCTCACCCGTCTGTCTCTCACCCGTCTGTCTCTCACCCGTCTCTGTCTCTCACCCGTCTGTCTCTCACCCGTCTGTCTGTCACCTGTCTCTCTATCACCTGTCTGTCTCTCACCTGTCTGTCTCTCACCTGTCTGACTCTCACCCGTCTGTCTCTCACCTGTCTCTCTATCACCTGTCTGTCTCTCACCCGTCTGTCTCTCACCTGTCTGTCTATCACTTGTCTGTCTCTCACCCGTCTGTCTCTCACCCGTCTGACTCTCACCCGTCTGTCTCTCACCCGTCTGTCTATCACCTGTCTGTCTCTCACCCGTCTGTCTCTCACCTGTCTGACTCTCACCTGTCTGACTCTCACCTGTCTGTCTCTCACCTGTCTGTCTCTCACCCGTCTGACTCTCACCTGTCTGTGTCTCACCTGTCTGACTCTCACCTGTCTGACTCTCACCTGTCTGTCTCTCACCTGTCTGACTCTCACCCGTCTGTCTCTCACCTCTCTGTCTCTCACCTGTCTGACTCTCACCTGTCTGACTCTCACCTGTCTGTCTCTCACCTGTCTGACTCTCACCTGTCTGTCTCTCACCTCTCTCACCTGTCTTTCTCTCACCTGTCTGACTCTCACCTGTCTGACTCTCACCTGTCTGTCTCTCACCTGTCTGTCTCTCACCCGTCTGTCTCTCACCTGTCTGTCTCTCACCAGTCTGTCTCTCACCTGTCTGACTCTCACCTGTCTGACTCTCACCTGTCTGTCTCTCACCTGTCTGACTCTCACCCGTCTGTCTCTCACCTCTCTGTCTCTCACCTGTCTGACTCTCACCTGTCTGTCTCTCACCTGTCTGACTCTCACCTGTCTGCCCCTCACCTGTCTGACTCTCACCCGTCTGTCTCTCACCTCTCTGTCTCTCACCTGTCTGACTCTCACCTGTCTGTCTCTCACCTGTCTGACTCTCACCTGTCTGACTCTCACCCGTCTTTCTCTCACCTCTCTGTCTCTCACCTGTCTGTCTCTCACCCGTCTGTCTCTCACCTGTCTGTCTCTCACCTGTCTGTCTCTCACCTGTCTGTCTCTCACCTGTCTGACTCTCACCTGTCTGACTCTCACCTCTCTGTCTCTCACCTGTCTGTCTCTCACCCGTCTGACTCTCACCTGTCTGTCTCTCACCCGTCTGACTCTCACCTGTCTGTCTCTCACCTGTCTGTCTCTCACCCGTCTGACTCTCACCTGTCTGACTCTCACCCGTCTGCCTCTCACCCGTCTGTCTCTCACCTGTCTGACTCTCACCCGTCTGTCTCTCACCTGTCTGTCTCTCACCCGTCTGTCTCTCACCTGTCTGACTCTCACCTGTCTGACTCTCACCCGTCTGACTCTCACCCGTCTGTCTCTCACCTGTCTGACTCTCACCTGTCTGTCTCTCACCTGTCTGTCTCTCACCTGTCTGTCTCTCACCCGTCTGTCTCTCACCCGTCTGACTCTCACCTGTCTGTCTCTCACCTGTCTGTCTCTCACCCGTCTGTCTCTCACCCGTCTGTCTCTCACCCGTCTGACTGTCTGACTCTCACCTGTCTGTCTCTCACCCGTCTGACTCTCACCTGTCTGTCTCTCACCCGTCTGTCTCTCACCCGTCTGTCTCTCACCCGTCTGACTGTCTGACTCTCACCTGTCTGTCTCTCACCCGTCTGACTGTCTGACTCTCACCCGTCTGTCTCTCACCCGTCTGACTCTCACCCGTCTGTCTCTCACCCGTCTGTCTCTCACCCGTCTGACTGTCTGACTCTCACCCGTCTGTCTCTCACCCGTCTGTCTCTCACCCGTCTGTCTCTCACCTGTCTGACTCTCAGCTGTCTGTCTCTCACCTGTCTGTCTCTCACCTGTCTGTCTCTCACCCGTCTGACTGTCTGACTCTCACCCGTCTGTCTCTCACCCGTCTGACTGTCTGACTCTCACCCGTCTGTCTCTCACCCGTCTGTCTCTCACCCGTCTGTCTCTCACCTGTCTGACTCTCAGCTGTCTGTCTCTCACCTGTCTGACTCTCACCTGTCTGACTCTCACCTGTCTGACTCTCACCTGTCTGTCTCTCACCCGTCTGTCTCTCACCTGTCTGACTCTCACCTGTCTGTCTCTCACCCGTCTGTCTCTCACCTGTCTGTCTCTCACCTGTCTGTCTCTCACCTGTCTGACTCTCACCCGTCTGTCTCTCACCTGTCTGTCTCTCACCTGTCTGTCTCTCACCCGTCTGTCTCTCACCCGTCTGTCTCTCACCTGTCTGTCTCTCACCTGTCTGTCTCTCACCCGTCTGTCTCTCACCTGTCTGACTCTCACCCGTCTGACTCTCACCTGTCTGTCTCTCACCTGTCTGTCTCTCACCTGTCTGTCTCTCACCTGTCTGTCTCTCACCCGTCTGTCTCTCACCTGTCTGTCTCTCACCCGTCTGTCTCTCACCCGTCTGTCTCTCACCTGTCTGACTCTCACCCGTCTGACTCTCACCTGTCTGTCTCTCACCTGTCTGTCTCTCACCTGTCTGTCTCTCACCCGTCTGTCTCTCACCTGTCTGACTCTCACCTGTCTGTCTCTCACCCGTCTGTCTCTCACCTGTCTGTCTCTCACCTGTCTGTCTCTCACCTGTCTGTCTCTCACCTGTCTGACTCTCACCTGTCTGACTCTCACCCGTCTGTCTCTCACCCGTCTGTCTCTCACCTGTCTGTCTCTCACCCGTCTGTCTCTCACCCGTCTGACTGTCTGTCTCTCACCCGTCTGTCTCTCACCCGTCTGTCTCTCACCCGTCTGACTCTCACCCGTCTGTCTCTCACCCGTCTGTCTCTCACCCGTCTGACTCTCACCTGTCTGTCTCTCACCTGTCTGACTCTCACCCGTCTGACTCTCACCCGTCTGTCTCTCACCCGTCTGTCTCTCACCTGTCTGTCTCTCACCCGTCTGTCTCTCACCCGTCTGTCTCTCACCTGTCTGTCTCTCACCTGTCTGTCTCTCACCCGTCTGTCTCTCACCCGTCTGTCTCTCACCCGTCTGTCTCTCACCCGTCTGACTCTCACCCGTCTGTCTCTCACCCGTCTGTCTCTCACCTGTCTGTCTCTCACCCGTCTGACTCTCACCCGTCTGTCTCTCACCCGTCTGTCTCTCACCTGTCTGTCTCTCACCTGTCTGACTCTCACCCGTCTGTCTCTCACCTGTCTGTCTCTCACCCGTCTGACTCTCACCCGTCTGTCTCTCACCCGTCTGTCTCTCACCTGTCTGTCTCTCACCCGTCTGTCTCTCACCCGTCTGACTGTCTGTCTCTCACCCGTCTGTCTCTCACCCGTCTGTCTCTCACCCGTCTGACTCTCACCCGTCTGTCTCTCACCCGTCTGTCTCTCACCCGTCTGACTCTCACCCGTCTGTCTCTCACCCGTCTGACTCTCACCTGTCTGACTCTCACCCGTCTGACTCTCACCTGTCTGTCTCTCACCCGTCTGTCTCTCACCTGTCTGACTCTCACCTGTCTGTCTCTCACCTGTCTGACTCTCACCTGTCTGTCTCTCACCTGTCTGTCTCTCACCTGTCTGACTCTCACCTGTCTGTCTCTCACCTGTCTGTCTCTCACCTGTCTGACTCTCACCCGTCTGTCTCTCACCCGTCTGTCTCTCACCTGTCTGACTCTCACCTGTCTGTCTCTCACCTGTCTGTCTCTCACCTGTCTGTCTCTCACCTGTCTGTCTCTCACCCGTCTGACTCTCACCAGTCTGTCTCTCACCCGTCTGACTCTCACCAGTCTGTCTCTCACCCGTCTGACTCTCACCTGTCTGTCTCTCACCCGTCTGTCTCTCACCTGTCTGACTCTCACCTGTCTGTCTCTCACCTGTCTGACTCTCACCCGTCTGACTCTCACCTGTCTGTCTCTCACCTGTCTGACTCTCACCCGTCTGACTCTCACCTGTCTGACTCTCACCCGTCTGACTCTCACCTGTCTGTCTCTCACCTGTCTGTCTCTCACCCGTCTGTCTCTCACCTGTCTGACTCTCACCTGTCTGTCTCTCACCTGTCTGTCTCTCACCCGTCTGACTCTCACCCGTCTGTCTCTCACCCGTCTGACTCTCACCCGTCTGACTCTCACCTGTCTGTCTCTCACCTGTCTGTCTCTCACCCGTCTGTCTCTCACCTGTCTGACTCTCACCTGTCTGTCTCTCACCCGTCTGACTCTCACCCGTCTGACTCTCACCTGTCTGTCTCTCACCTGTCTGACTCTCACCCGTCTGACTCTCACCTGTCTGTCTCTCACCTGTCTGACTCTCAGCTGTCTGTCTCTCACCTGTCTGTCTCTCACCCGTCTGTCTCTCACCCGTCTGTCTCTCACCTGTCTGACTCTCACCTTTCTGTCTCTCACCTGTCTGTCTCTCACCTGTCTGACTCTCACCTGTCTGTCTCTCACCTGTCTGTCTCTCACCTGTCTGTCTCTCACCTGTCTGTCTCTCACCCGTCTGACTCTCACCCGTCTGACTCTCACCTGTCTGTCTCTCACCTGTCTGTCTCTCACCTGTCTGTCTCTCACCTGTCTGTCTCTCACCCGTCTGACTCTCACCCGTCTGACTCTCACCCGTCTGACTGTCTGACTCTCACCCGTCTGTCTCTCACCCGTCTGACTCTCACCCGTCTGACTGTCTGTCTCTCACCTGTCTGTCTCTCACCCGTCTGACTCTCACCTGTCTGTCTCTCACCTGTCTGTCTCTCACCCGTCTGACTGTCTGTCTCTCACCTGTCTGTCTCTCACCCGTCTGACTCACACCTGTCTGACTCTCACCTGTCTGTCTCTCACCCGTCTGACTCTCACCTGTCTGACTCTCACCTGTCTGTCTCTCACCTGTCTGTCTCTCACCTGTCTGTCTCTCACCTGTCTGACTCTCACCTGTCTGTCTCTCACCTGTCTGACTCTCACCTGTCTGACTCTCACCTTTCTGTCTCTCACCTGTCTGTCTCTCACCTGTCTGTCTCTCACCTGTCTGACTCTCACCTGTCTGTCTCTCACCCGTCTGTCTCTCACCCGTCTGTCTCTCACCCGTCTGTCTCTCACCCGTCTGTCTCTCACCCGTCTGTCTCTCACCCGTCTGACTCTCACCTGTCTGTCTCTCACCTGTCTGTCTCTCACCTGTCTGTCTCTCACCCGTCTGACTCTCACCTGTCTGACTCTCACCTGTCTGTCTCTCACCTGTCTGACTCTCACCTGTCTGACTCTCACCTGTCTGACTCTCACCTGTCTGTCTCTCACCTGTCTGTCTCTCACCTGTCTGACTCTCACCTGTCTGTCTCTCACCTGTCTGTCTCTCACCAGTCTGTCTCTCACCCGTCTGTCTCTCACCTGTCTGACTCTCACCCGTCTGTCTCTCACCTGTCTGTCTCTCACCTGTCTGTCTCTCACCCGTCTGTCTCTCACCTGTCTGTCTCTCACCTGTCTGTCTCTCACCTGTCTGTCTCTCACCCGTCTGACTGTCTGACTCTCACCCGTCTGTCTCTCACCTGTCTGTCTCTCACCCGTCTGACTCTCACCCGTCTGTCTCTCACCCGTCTGTCTCTCACCCGTCTGTCTCTCACCCGTCTGACTCTCACCCGTCTGTCTCTCACCCGTCTGTCTCTCACCTGTCTGTCTGTCTCTCACCTGTCTGTCTGTCTCTCACCCGTCTGTCTCTCACCTGTCTGTCTATCACCTGTCTGTCTCTCACCCGTCTGTCTCTCACCCGTCTGTCTCTCACCTGACTGTCTCTCACCTGTCTGTCTGTCTCTCACCCGTCTGTCTCTCACCTGTCTGTCTGTCTCTCACCCGTCTGTCTCTCACCCGTCTGTCTCTCACCCGTCTGTCTCTCACCCGTCTGTCTCTCACCTGACTGTCTCTCACCCGTCTGTCTCTCACCTGACTGTCTCTCACTTGTCTGACTCTCACCCGTCTGTCTCTCACCCGTCTGTCTCTCACCTGACTGTCTCTCACTTGTCTGACTCTCACCCGTCTGTCTCTCACCCGTCTGTCTCTCACCTGTCTGTCTCTCACCCGTCTGTCTCTCACCTGTTTGTCTCTCACCCGTCTGTCTCTCACCCGTCTGTCTCTCACCTGTCTGTCTATCACCCGTCTGTCTCTCACCCGTCTGTCTCTCACCTGTCTGTCTATCACCCGTCTGTCTCTCACCCGTCTGACTCTCACCTGTCTGACTCTCACCCGTCTGACTCTCACCTGTCTGTCTCTCACCCGTCTGTCTCTCACCCGTCTGTCTCTCACCTGTCTGTCTCTCACCCGTCTGTCTCTCACCTGTCTGTCTCTCACCTGTCTGTCTCTCACCCGTCTGACTCTCACCTGTCTGTCTCTCACCTGTCTGTCTCTCACCCGTCTGTCTCTCACTTGTCTGTCTCTCACCCGTCTGTATATCACCTGTCTGTCTCTCACCTGTCTGACTCTCACCTGTCTGTCTCTCACCTGTCTGTCTCTCACCCGTCTGTCTCTCACCTGTCTGTCTCTCACCTGTCTGTATATCACCTGTCTGTCTCTCACCTGTCTGACTCTCACCTGTCTGTCTCTCACCTGTCTGTCTCTCACCCGTCTGACTCTCACCTGTCTGTCTCTCACCTGTCTGTATATCACCTGTCTGACTCTCACCTGTCTGTCTCTCACCTGTCTGTCTCTCACCCGTCTGACTCTCACCTGTCTGTCTCTCACCTGTCTGTCTCTCACCTGACTGACTCTCACCTGTCTGTCTCTCACCTGTCTGTCTCTCACCTGTCTGTCTCTCACCTGTCTGTCTCTCACCTGACTGTCTCTCACCCGTCTGTCTCTCACCTGTCTGTCTCTCACCTGTCTGTCTCTCACCTGTCTGACTCTCACCTGTCTGTCTCTCACCTGTCTGTCTCTCACCCGTCTGTCTCTCACCCGTCTGTCTCTCACCCGTCTGTCTCTCACCCGTCTGTCTCTCACCTGTCTGTCTCTCACCTGTCTGACTCTCACCTGTCTGACTCTCACCTGTCTGTCTCTCACCCGTCTGTCTCTCACCCGTCTGTCTCTCACCTGTCTGTCTCTCACCTGTCTGACTCTCACCTGTCTGACTCTCACCTGTCTGTCTCTCACCTGTCTGTCTCTCACCTGTCTGTCTCTCACCTGTCTGTCTCTCACCCGTCTGTCTCTCACCCGTCTGTCTCTCACCTGTCTGACTCTCACCTGTCTGACTCTCACCTGTCTGTCTCTCACCCGTCTGTCTCTCACCCGTCTGTCTATCACCCGTCTGTCTCTCACCCGTCTGTCTCTCACCTGTCTGACTCTCACCTGTCTGACTCTCACCTGTCTGTCTCTCACCTGTCTGACTCTCACCTGTCTGTCTCTCACCTGTCTGTCTCTCACCCGTCTGTCTCTCACCCGTCTGTCTATCACCCGTCTGTCTCTCACCTGTCTGTCTCTCACCTGTCTGACTCTCACCTGTCTGTCTCTCACCTGTCTGTCTCTCACCCGTCTGTCTCTCACCCGTCTGTCTCTCACCCGTCTGACTCTCACCTGTCTGTCTCTCACCTGTCTGTCTCTCACCCGTCTGTCTCTCACCCGTCTGTCTCTCACCCGTCTGACTGTCTGACTCTCACCTGTCTGTCTCTCACCCGTCTGACTCTCACCTGTCTGTCTCTCACCCGTCTGTCTCTCACCCGTCTGTCTCTCACCCGTCTGACTGTCTGTCTCTCACCCGTCTGACTCTCACCTGTCTGTCTCTCACCCGTCTGTCTCTCACCCGTCTGTCTCTCACCCGTCTGTCTCTCACCCGTCTGACTGTCTGTCTCTCACCCGTCTGTCTCTCACCCGTCTGACTCTCACCTGTCTGTCTCTCACCCGTCTGACTGTCTGACTCTCACCCGTCTGTCTCTCACCCGTCTGTCTCTCACCCGTCTGTCTCTCACCCGTCTGTCTCTCACCTGTCTGACTCTCAGCTGTCTGTCTCTCACCTGTCTGTCTCTCACCTGTCTGTCTCTCACCTGTCTGACTCTCACCTGTCTGACTCTCACCTGTCTGTCTCTCACCCGTCTGTCTCTCACCTGTCTGACTCTCACCTGTCTGTCTCTCACCCGTCTGTCTCTCACCTGTCTGTCTCTCACCTGTCTGTCTCTCACCTGTCTGTCTCTCACCTGTCTGACTCTCACCCGTCTGTCTCTCACCTGTCTGTCTCTCACCTGTCTGTCTCTCACCTGTCTGTCTCTCACCCGTCTGTCTCTCACCTGTCTGTCTCTCACCTGTCTGTCTCTCACCCGTCTGTCTCTCACCTGTCTGACTCTCACCTGTCTGACTCTCACCCGTCTGACTCTCACCCGTCTGACTCTCACCTGTCTGTCTCTCACCTGTCTGACTCTCACCTGTCTGTCTCTCACCCGTCTGTCTCTCACCTGTCTGTCTCTCACCTGTCTGTCTCTCACCTGTCTGTCTCTCACCTGTCTGACTCTCACCTGTCTGACTCTCACCCGTCTGTCTCTCACCCGTCTGTCTCTCACCTGTCTGTCTCTCACCCGTCTGTCTCTCACCCGTCTGACTGTCTGTCTCTCACCCGTCTGTCTCTCACCCGTCTGTCTCTCACCCGTCTGACTCTCACCCGTCTGTCTCTCACCCGTCTGTCTCTCACCCGTCTGACTCTCACCTGTCTGTCTCTCACCTGTCTGACTCTCACCCGTCTGACTCTCACCCGTCTGTCTCTCACCCGTCTGTCTCTCACCTGTCTGTCTCTCACCCGTCTGTCTCTCACCCGTCTGTCTATCACCCGTCTGTCTCTCACCTGTCTGACTCTCACCTGTCTGTCTCTCACCTGTCTGTCTCTCACCCGTCTGTCTCTCACCCGTCTGTCTCTCACCCGTCTGACTCTCACCTGTCTGTCTCTCACCTGTCTGTCTCTCACCCGTCTGTCTCTCACCCGTCTGTCTCTCACCCGTCTGACTGTCTGACTCTCACCTGTCTGTCTCTCACCCGTCTGACTCTCACCTGTCTGTCTCTCACCCGTCTGTCTCTCACCCGTCTGTCTCTCACCCGTCTGACTGTCTGACTCTCACCTGTCTGTCTCTCACCCGTCTGACTGTCTGACTCTCACCCGTCTGTCTCTCACCCGTCTGTCTCTCACCCGTCTGACTGTCTGACTCTCACCCGTCTGTCTCTCACCCGTCTGTCTCTCACCCGTCTGACTGTCTGACTCTCACCCGTCTGTCTCTCACCTGTCTGTCTCTCACCCGTCTGACTGTCTGTCTCTCACCCGTCTGTCTCTCACCCGTCTGTCTCTCACCCGTCTGTCTCTCACCCGTCTGTCTCTCACCTGTCTGACTCTCAGCTGTCTGTCTCTCACCTGTCTGTCTCTCACCTGTCTGACTCTCACCTGTCTGTCTCTCACCCGTCTGACTCTCACCTGTCTGTCTCTCACCTGTCTGTCTCTCACCTGTCTGACTCTCACCTGTCTGACTCTCACCTGTCTGTCTCTCACCCGTCTGACTCTCACCTGTCTGTCTCTCACCTGTCTGACTCTCACCTGTCTGTCTCTCACCTGTCTGTCTCTCACCTGTCTGACTCTCACCTGTCTGTCTCTCACCTGTCTGACTCTCACCTGTCTGTCTCTCACCCGTCTGACTCTCACCTGTCTGTCTCTCACCTGTCTGTCTCTCACCTGTCTGTCTCTCACCTGTCTGTCTCTCACCTGTCTGACTCTCACCTGTCTGTCTCTCACCTGTCTGACTCTCACCTGTCTGTCTCTCACCTGTCTGACTCTCACCTGTCTGTCTCTCACCTGTCTGTCTCTCACCTGTCTGTCTCTCACCTGTCTGACTCTCACCTGTCTGACTCTCACCTGTCTGACTCTCACCTGTCTGTCTCTCACCTGTCTGTCTCTCACCCGTCTGTCTCTCACCTGTTTGTCTCTAACCTGTCTGTCTCTCACCTGTCTGTCTCTCACCTGTCTGTCTCTCACCCGTCTTTCTCTCACCTGTCTGACTCTCACCTGTCTGTCTCTCACCCGTCTGACTCTCACCTGTCTGTCTCTCACCTGTCTGACTCTCACCTGTCTGTCTCTCACCCGTCTGACTCTCACCCGTCTGACTCTCACCTGTCTGACTCTCACCTGTCTGTCTCTCACCTGTCTGACTCTCACCTGTCTGTCTCTCACCTGTCTGACTCTCACCTGTCTGACTCTCACCTGTCTGTCTCTCACCTGTCTGTCTATCACCCGTCTGTCTCTCACCTGTCTGTCTCTCACCTGTCTGTCTCTCACCTGTCTGACTCTCACCTGTCTGTCTCTCACCTGTCTGTCTCTCACCTGTCTGTCTCTCACCCGTCTGTCTCTCACCTGTCTGACTCTCACCTGTCTGTCTCTCACCCGTCTGACTCTCACCTGTCTGTCTCTCACCTGTCTGACTCTCACCTGTCTGACTCTCACCTGTCTGTCTCTCACCTGTCTGACTCTCACCTGTCTGTCTCTCACCTGTCTGACTCTCACCTGTCTGTCTCTCACCTGTCTGTCTCTCACCTGTCTGTCTCTCACCTGTCTGACTCTCACCTGTCTGTCTCTCACCTGTCTGTCTCTCACCTGTCTGTCTCTCACCTGTCTGTCTCTCACCTGTCTGACTCTCACCTGTCTGACTCTCACCTGTCTGACTCTCACCTGTCTGTCTCTCACCCGTCTGTCTCTCACCTGTCTGCCTCTCACCTGTCTGACTCTCACCCGTCTGTCTCTCACCTGTCTGTCTCTCACCTGTCTGTCTCTCACCCGTCTGTCTCTCACCTGTCTGACTCTCACCTGTCTGTCTCTCACCTGTCTGTCTCTCACCTGTCTGACTCTCACCTGTCTGTCTCTCACCTGTCTGTCTCTCACCTGTCTGACTCTCACCTGTCTGTCTCTCACCTGTCTGTCTCTCACCTGTCTGTCTCTCACCTGTCTGTCTCTCACCCGTCTGTCTCTCACCAGTCTGTCTCTCACCTGTCTGTCTCTCACCTGTCTGTCTCTCACCTGTCTGACTCTCACCTGTCTGTCTCTCACCCGTCTGACTCTCACCTGTCTGTCTCTCACCTGTCTGACTCTCACCTGTCTGTCTCTCACCTGTCTGACTCTCACCCGTCTGACTCTCACCCGTCTGTCTCTCACCTGTCTGACTCTCACCTGTCTGTCTCTCACCTGTCTGTCTCTCACCTGTCTGACTCTCACCTGTCTGTCTCTCACCTGTCTGTCTCTCACCTGTCTGTCTCTCACCTGTCTGACTCTCACCTGTCTGACTCTCACCTGTCTGTCTCTCACCTGTCTGTCTCTCACCTGTCTGTCTCTCACCTGTCTGACTCTCACCCGTCTGACTCTCACCTGTCTGACTCTCACCTGTCTGTCTCTCACCTGTCTGACTCTCACCTGTCTGTCTCTCACCTGTCTGTCTCTCACCTGTCTGTCTCTCACCTGTCTGACTCTCACCTGTCTGACTCTCACCTGTCTGTCTCTCACCTGTCTGACTCTCACCTGTCTGACTCTCACCTGTCTGTCTCTCACCTGTCTGACTCTCACCTGTCTGACTCTCACCTGTCTGTCTCTCACCTGTCTGTCTCTCACCTGTCTGACTCTCACCTGTCTGTCTCTCACCTGTCTGTCTCTCACCTGTCTGACTCTCACCTGTCTGTCTCTCACCTGTCTGTCTCTCACCTGTCTGACTCTCACCTGTCTGTCTCTCACCTGTCTGTCTCTCACCCGTCTGTCTCTCACCTGTCTGTCTCTCACCTGTCTGTCTCTCACCTGTCTGACTCTCACCTGTCTGACTCTCACCTGTCTGACTCTCACCTGTCTGACTCTCACCTGTCCTCAGACCCGTCCATGCCTGAGTCAGAGAGAAAGAAGATCGCCATCGGAGCCTCAGGACTGATCCTGGGTCTGATCTTATCTCTGGCTGGATTCATCTACTACAAGACGAAGGCCCGAGGTCAGAGCAGTACACACAGTCTAAACCAGTTCAGACCAGTTTTAAAACACCTTAAAACCAGTTTAAACCAGTGTAAAACCTGTCCATAGTTTAAAACTATTTCAGATGAGTATACATCAGTTTTGAACCGGTTTAAGACCATTTTAAACCACTTTAAAAGCAAAGTAAAGCAAAGCAACTTTATTTATAGAGCACTTTACAACAACCACCGTTGACACAAAGTGCTGTACATTAAAACACAACAATAAAAGAAACAACTCCTGCATTATATATTATAAAACTAGATCCTGCTGGAATTAAAAGCCAAAAAAAATAGATGGGTTTTAAGACGAACTTTAAAAATGGGCAGTGAAGGGGCCTCTCTGACCTGCATAGGTAAGTCATTCCATAACTTAGGGCCTATGACAGAGAAAGCCCTGTCCCCTCTGAGCTTCCTTCTAGTTCTTGGCACCTCCAGGAGCAGCTGATCAGCGGACCTGAGAGACCGATGGGGTCTATAGGGATGGAGAAGCTCAGAGAGGTAAACCGGGGCAAGATTATGCAGTGATTTAAAAACAAACATAAGAATTTTAAAATGAATCCTAAAATTTACAGGCAGCCAGTGAAGTGAGGCCAGGACAGGGGTCACATGTTCTCTCTTTCGGGTTACTGTCAAGAGTCGTGCAGCAGCGTTCTGAACCAGCTGCAGACGTGAGAGCAGCGACTGACTGACTCCCAAATAAAGGGAGTTACAGTAATCAAATCGAGTTGAAATAAAAGCATGAATCACTGTTTCCAAATGCTGCCTAGAAAGAAAAGATTTCACCGACGCCAATCGCCTTAAATGATAAAAACCGGATTTAACCACTGCTCTTATTTGTCTGTCCATTTTAAAATCACTGTCCACCATAAAGCCAAAATCTGTAATAAAAGGTTTAAAATGTTCCTCCAAAGGTCCCAGGTCAGAGGAGGTCTCACAAGAGCCACTGGGTCCAAACACAATCACCTCTGTTTTATTTTCGTTAAGATTTAAAAAGTTCAGAGCCAACCAAGCTTTAATATCCCCTAGACATGCCAGGAGATGTTTGATGGGATTTACCTCCTTCTGGTTTATGGGCAAATAAATCTGGCAGTCGTCGGCATAACAATGAAATGAAATCCCATATTTCCTGAAAATAGAACCCAGAGGCAGAAGGTACAGAGAGAAAAGCATTGGGCCCAAAATTGAGCCCTGTGGGACACCATATGGCATTGAAGCATCAGATGATTCAGAGTCATTAATATTCACAGAAAATGTTCTGTCCTTTAGGTAAGACCTGAACCATTTCAGAGCAGTGCCATCAATACCTACGTCATGGTGCAGTCGCGATATTAAAATGTTGTGGTTACTGTGTCAAAGGCAGCAGTTAGGTCAAGTAAAATCAGAACCACATGGTCACCAGAATCACATGCAAGAAGAATATCATTAAAAACTCTTAATAAAGCAGATTCAGTGCTATGGAGAGTTTTAAAACCTGACTGAAAAACCTCCAGTATGCCATTTTCGTCTAAAAATTGTTTCAGCTGGCAGTATACAATTCTTTCTAAAACCTTGGAAAGAAAAGGCAGCTTTGAAATTGGCCGATAATTAGCCAGAACAGTAGGATCAAGGCCAGGTTTCTTAAGCAGTGGCTGCACTACTGCATGTTTAAAAGTAGCAGGGATCACACCTGAGGACAGACTGCTATTTAAAATTGCACAGACCGGCTGCCCTATGCTAGATAAAACATCTTTAAAAAATCGTGGCGGAACAGGATCACGAGGGGAACCTGATGGTTTAATATGACCAATCAGGTCCTCTAAGAGTGAGACAGTCACAGGCTCAAACTGGGAGAAAACAGCAGAGCAGGGGACTGAAATAGAGGGGTCAGAGTCAGGGGCTGTGATAAGAGCCCTGGTACTACCAACCTTTTCAATGAAGAAGTGCAAAAAATTTTCACACATGTCAACAGAAGCTTCCAAGCAGACATTCTCTGGAATATTTATCACAGAGTCAATGGTGTCAAATAAAACACGTAGGTTATGGCGGTTTGAAGAGATGATGTGTGCCAGATATTCCCTTTTGGCCTCTTTGACCGTGCTCTGGTAGCGACGCCAACAGTCTTTCCAAATTTGAAAAGTAACCTGCAATTTATCCAACTTCCACCTCCGCTCAACTTGACGACATTTCTTCCTTACAGCACGAGTTCTGTCATTAAACCAGGGCTGGGGTTTGATCTTTGGCTTCCTCGTTTTTAATGGAGCAACCGAGTCCAGGATGGTTTTGCAGGAAGAGTTGAACCAGGAGCAGAGCTCCTCTGTCTCAGGGTGAACGAGGTCAGATGATCCACAGAGCTGGAGAAAGGCAGTAGAAAACTCAGTGGCAGTGGAAGAGTTTATAATCCGACAGCGCCGAACTGCAGCACGAGTTTTAGCTGCAGTCGGTGTCAAGTTAACACTGAATAAGACAGGCAAGTGATCCGAGAACACAGAGTCACATATTTCCAGGTTAGTCACAGGCAGACCGCAGGAAATGACCAGGTCCAAAGTGTGTCCTTGCTCATGAGTAGGGCCGGAAACGGCCTGAACCAGGTTAAAAGAGTCCAGAAGGCTTAAAAAGTCTTTTACCAATGGCTTATCAGGACAACACACATGTATATTAAAATCTCCAACAATAAGAACATATTCGTAATTAATTAAAATCCAAGTTAAAAAATCAGCAAAGTCGCTTATGAAGCCCTTATTGTATTTCGGGGGCCGGTAAACGACAGCACAAAAAACTGGGTTTAAGTGTCTTACTTCAAAGGACGTAAACTCAAAGCTGGAGAAGGACGACTTTAAAAAACACTTCTTACAATTGTAGCCCTGCTTGTAAACAGTCGCTGTGCCGCCCCCTCTCCCCGAAACCCGTGGTGAGTTAAAATAAGCACAGTCCACTGGTAAAAGCTCAGATAAAGCGCTGGAGTCACCAGCACTCAACCACGTCTCAGTCACACATAGAAAATCCAGTTTGTGTTGACTGAAAAAGTCCCGAAGAATAAAAGTTTTATTGGCAAGCGACCTGGCGTTTACCAGTCCAATCCTGACAGGGGCTGTAGCATGGGCTTCCACAGGTTGAGAAACCCGGCGAAGCGGTCTCAGATTTTGGAGACACCGTTGGCGCATGTTGAGCTTGGGCGGGCAACGGTGGCGGCCTGGAAAGACTCCTGTTCCGACCACGGACACCAAGCAGACATCAACAGGGTCCAAAAAACGCCGAGGCACCCGAAAGTCCAGGGATAAGCCATGCGATGAACGGGTAGAAGCAGAACAGTGCGCTAGAGAAAGCTTCAGCTTCACCAGCTGGCCGCTTCGCCTCCCGCGACGACGCCTCCGCCGTGAACGCTGCACAGGAATCCGACACAGGTGACTCGGAATCCCCGACAGAAGTGGGGGCAGGGATTGTTGGCCAACAAAGTCAAATAACGCCATATCCTGGATCAAAGGTTTGAGCTCCAGTAGAGTGTTGCGATCGTATACCAGCAGCGATTCAGTTCCATAGATAATGCAGGTTAAAAACAATATAAAAATACACAAACGCGGAAATGACAGACGAGCAGCCACACACAACGGCGCCATCTTGGAAAGATACCAGAAACTGTAACACCGACTGGTTTGCGGTTGACATTAACGTTTTGAACCCATTCAGACCTGCAGCTCTTTTTAAAACAACTTTCCCTAAAAACTGAGTGATTTCCATTCAACCATCTGAGTTTTTAAACATTTTCTCTAAAATGACTTACTTTACCTCCATGCTGATGTGAGTCACTGCAGGTCAGCCGGTTTAAACCAGTTTCACATCACTTTCAGCGGCTCTACGTCCACTATCAGAACACTAAAGTTAAGTTTCAGACCACTCGGTTTTAGACCCGTTTCATTTATTTTCCCAAACTGGATTCACACTCATTTAAGTCCAGTTTCAGAGGAATTTCAAACCCGGTTTTGACCCGTTTGTCCTAAAACCTTCAAACATGGTTCTCTACTGAAACATAGTTCAGACCAGTTCAGACCAGTTCAAACCAGTTCAGACTAGCTTTAACCAGTTCAGACCAGTTTAAACCAGTTCAGACTAGTTTAATCCAGTTTAAACCAGTTTAGACCAGTTTAAACCAGTTCAGACTAGCTTTAACCAGTTCAGACTAGTTTAATCCAGTTGAAACCAGTTTAAACCAGTTCAGACCAGTTTAAACCAGTTCAGACTAGTTTAATCCAGTTGAAACCAGTTTAAACCAGTTCAGACCAGTTCAAACCAGTTCAGACTAGCTTTAACCAGTTCAGACCAGTTTAAACCAGTTCAGACTAGTTTAATCCAGTTGAAACCAGTTTAAACCAGTTCAGACCAGTTTAAACCAGTTTAGACCTGTTGAAACCAGTTGAAACCAGTTCAGACTAGTTTGAATGACCTGGTTTCAGTATTTTTGTTCATTTTTTTGTCTTTTTCACAGGACGTATTCTGGTTCCGAACCACTGAGCTGGTCCTGGTTCTGGTCCTGGTTCTGGTCCTGGTCCTGGTTCTGGTCCTGGTTCTGGTTCTGGTTCTGTCAGATGCAGAAACAGCAGCTGCTTCTTCCTGTTCCCTGTTTCTCAGCACACAGATGATCCCTTTGAACCGGACTGCTCTAAACCTGATCCAGAACTGGAGTCTCAGCAGGTCAGAACCTGATCCAGGACCAGCACAGAGTGACTCACGGTGGTTCTGGTGGTGGTTTCAGCTCTCCACCAGGACTGCGGTGTGTACCGTGACCGTCCTGGATCGGGTCTGATCCGGTTCCGGTGCCTCGGCTGCTTCTCCGTGTGGAATCGATCACTTCCTGTCTGCAGACTGAATCTGTAACTGCTGACCAATCACATGTAATCAGTTCTGTCCATGATTCACAGCGCCTTTAATTCACTTTATACATTTTTACTCAACCTTTTCACACTTTAATAAACTGTCAGAAAACTCTCACTCAGACATGGAGTAGGACGTCTTTAGCCGTGCTCCTGTCTAGCTTTTCCAAAAATATTATTTTATCACGCACTTTCTGCAAAATGAATGTGAATATCACCTTCTAACACATACGAGACACACTTTGAGCTGTGCACGTTACTTCAATGACGACCAAGCTCCGTAAATATAAATACGGCGGCCCCTCGAGCTCGAGGTCCGACGCCTCCACGACACGGCCGGAGTCAGAAATGGACGCCACGGACATGAGAGCGGACATCTCTGTTGCTATCAGGTCAGAGCTAAAGGACGCGCTCAAGGAAGACTTTAACTTTCTTAAAAGTGAATTGAAAGAGGTGAAGTCTGAAATGGTAAACAACACAGCGGCCATTCGCTCTGAACTGGACGATATGAAGGCCACCATCGTCAACATGGACTGTCAGCATGGTCGGGTGAGGTAACCGCGCTACAGTTGCTGAGCTTAAAGCTGAGATGGCTCATTTTAGGGAGAAGAATGAGGATGCGGAAGGGAGGATGCGGAGGTGCAATGTTCGTATCGTGGGTGCTGCAGAGGAACCCGGTTCCAGCTCCACTGCTTCAGTTTCTAAACTACTGAAGGAAGTTTTGCATTTGGAGAAAGAAATCCTGGTTGATCGCTCGCACAGAGGCCGAGAAAGTCTAATGGGAAACCTCGGCCTATTATTGCCAAACTTCATCTGCTAACGCTTGTTCCCATGTATGTGTACTCTCATGCTGAAGACCAGTTTTTATTTGACTATTTTGCCACTTCTAATTGGAGTGTAGGGGTGTGTGTACATGCTAATGCGCATATATATGGCAGTTATGGATACGTTATGTTTTGCTTTATCTGTGCAGATACGTACCTAGAAAGGTGGGGGTGTGTTTTTTAAAACATTTTTTAAAATTTTATTTCTTTATTATGTGTGTGTATATGTATATATACATATATATGTATATATATATATATATGTATAATTTATTTTAATTAACTAAAATCCCTCTCTTTTATTTAGTTATTTTTAAATATATATATATTACTAGCTATCATTTTCTCTGGTTATTCATGTGCAGTCCTTGCTTGTCCCACTGGCACTACTGAATGTTATATGCCTCGATGCACTTTTTATTTCTATTCCTGGACGGGAGGCTCGGCGGGAGCCGGCCCGCTGGACACTAAACGGTTCCCCACTACCAGCACTGAATGTGTGGTTTGGTTTGCAAAGGGTGTGGCAGTCACCGTGTTCTCTCAGGTGACAGGGGTTAGGGACACATTGAGCACATTGAGTTGCCTGTGATATGAAATATGCTATATAAATAAAGATTGATTGATTGACCCACCATAGTTATACTATTTGTTTGTTTTGTTAACTGTCTTACGTGTCTTAAAGTACGCTGTCTTGAAGTCTTGGGGTATATTTATGGTGTATCGTTCACAATCATTCCTAATGGCTGAAACAAATAACTTAGGAGTGACTATGGGTTGCCTGGTTAACTTTGTAAGCTGGAACGTCAAGTCCTTAAATCACCCTGTGAAGCGTAGAAGGGTCCTCGCACATCTTAATCATCTCAAGGCTGATATTGCATTCCTCCAGGAGACCCGTCTCCGTACTGCTGATCAATTCAGACAGAGGTGGATGGATAGGACAAGCATATCATTCCAACTTTGGCTCCAAGGCGAGGGGGGCAGCAATCCTAATCAGGAAGAATGTACCATTTGTGATGCCTAGCATAGAATCTGACCCCATGGGGCGTTTTGTTATTGTAGTTGGTCGACTGCACGGATTCCCAGTTATTTTGGCCAACATCTATGCTCAAATTGGGACGGCAGCGCTTTTTTTTTTAATCAACACCTTCTCCCGACTTCCTAACATGGAAACACATCACCTCATTCTCGGTGGGGACACAAACTGTGCGCTCTCTCCAGATTGGGACCGTAGCTCCTCTAAGACTATATCCAAGTCTAAATCGGCCCAATCAATCCAGTTTCTTCTTCAGGCATATGGTGTGGCTGATGTCTGGCGTTTCCGCAACCCTACATCTAGGGGCTATTCCTTTTTTTCCCCTGTCCATAAGACGTTCTCATGGATAGACTATTTCTTTATCGATAAAAAACTTCTCCCAACGGTAGCTGCTTGTGAATACCAGTCCATAGTCATCTCTGACCGCGGCCCCTTGACTATGAAGATGCGCATTCCCGGTGCAGATCCTGGTTATCGCCCATGGCAACCTAATTCTTTGCTTCTTTCAGAAGAAGCTTTTGTGAATTTCATTAAATCTGAAATCAAATTTTTTCTTGCCCATAATCAGACCCCGGGAATGTCGTCCTCAATGGTTTGGGAGTCATTGAAGGCATCTTTAAGGGGACAGGTCACATCTTATTGCGCAATGCAAAGGAAAGCTAACACTGTACGCCTTAAAGGAGAATTCCGGCCGTTTTAACAAACATATCCCATCTACTAGCCTCGAAATCTAGACGCCCCTAGCGGCCGCAAATGGAATTTGCTCCGGGGCTAGTCTAGTCACTTGTGGTCGTTTTGCGAGGTTCCAAATCAAAATCAAAACTTGATCGAGCCAATCAAATCGTGAGGAGCGGAGTCGGAGGCCGGGCTACCTAGTGACGACAGAGGTGCAACGTTTCAGTGTGTAGTTCCAGAGAGAGGTTAAAAAAAAAAAAAAGTTCATAGGGAAAGCTTTATAGGGAAACGAAGTAAACTTACATCAGTCAATTGCGAGCATGATGTACCGGAGACGGCGGACCGATCTTCGTCTCAGAGCTGACAAAACTCTCCGGTAAGGCATTTGAACGGTCAAATTCCGTTAACGGGACGAGAGCAGTCAAAACGGCGAAACAGGAAGTGCGTTAGCTCACTGCGGCTAGCTTTAGCAGCGCCGAATTCGTGGGAACAAAATCGTAAATAGCCGGTATTTTGTCAGATTTTCAACACGTTGGGGATCTAAACGACTACTTTCTCTCCTGAAAATGTTTCAAATGTTGCTAAAGTTTACAGAGTTTAGAGCTTAAGAGAAATCAGCTTTTCAGGCCATAGACTACAAACCATTCCGTCGCGTTGACTACGTAAAACTCCTTCATCGCTCTGATTGGTTGTTGCGCCATCCTATTGCGTGGCGTTGAACTTGACAGACAGCCGTTTATCCCGCCCACACTGCTATCCAGCGTCACTAGACCCCTGTACAGCTTTTTGCTGTACGGGTCTGGCTTGCTAGGCTACCCATCTGTTGGAGACCCAGGGAAGTTGGCCAAAGGGAAAAACGCGAGAAATTTTCATGCCCGCTGCGCAAAGTTGTCCGATTGCGGTGATTTCCATGAAAGCGGGCTCTATCGGGCAAGCGTTTAACCTTTCCTGAGGCTCTTAACGTGTATCAAAATACTTTTTACCGAATTGGACGTGGCGTCAGTAGCAATACAATTCAACCCAGCGGCTAACCATACCATTAGCTAGCACAGAAATGATACATTTTGAGATTTCAAAAACAGCGCACCTACCTCTCTCAGCTTCCGTGTTCCACAGGCGTGCGCATTAATCGATCGCCGAAGTCATACACTATAGTATTCCAAAATTGTCTTTTTGTCCACCAAAAACGACCCTCGGGGACCGAACTACACATTGCCATGTTTGTTATTGTTTCCTATCGAACAGCTGACTCGTTTCAACACCCATTTTCGCCGTGATCAATTTGTGCGCACGCCTGTGCGGAAGCTGAGAAAGGCAAGTGCGCTGTTTTTTAAATGTTTTTGAAAAGCCGAGCCAAGCCGAGCCAAGATCTTTTCGGCGTATCTCGATGCTTTGCTAAGTAAATGCACCCTGTTTGAAGATTTTTGGACTCTTGTCCCCGGATTCTGTCGTTGCCATGGATATAACAGAATAACATAACCGGGAAGTGTTGGTGAATCGCAGACTTTGTTGAATAAGTTCTTCTTCCTGCTGTTGGACTCCAAACATCTGCTGGGCAGCTGTTTCTGTGAGGGAGGGGCTCATTAACTTTCCCCTGCGGGGGGGGGGGCAGGACTGGACTTCCCCGTGATGTCACAGACTTTATTTACTCACAGCAGACTCCTGATTGGACAGAGGACCCAGATGTTGGTCTGTCTGCCTTTGTGAGGACTCTCGGTGCAGTTAAGGTGGCAGCAGAGTGACAGCCGGTGTGTGTTTACTCATCTGTTAATAAAGTTAGCCTGATCAAACAGAGAGCTCACGCTGACCTCTGACCCCTCCGAGCAGCCAATCACAGCAGGCTGCGGGAGGCAAAACTTCTGGTTTCACCCCGACCTGTTCAGAGGCTCCACGAAGCAGTTCTGGATCTGACCCGGGTCCCAACTGAAGGTGAGTTCTGGTTCTGTTTCCTGAGTCTCGGCTCAGTCGCCCAGCAGCAGGAACCAGGTGGTTCTGCCTCAGTGAAGACGCTCTGAACTCCAGAACCTCAGGTCCAGGTTCTGGACCTTCATGTGAGCTGGTTCCAGTTTGTTTTCCAGATGTCACAATTGTTGTTTTGTCTGCATTTGTTGTTGTTTTAGAGCTTTTTGAAGCAGAAGCTGATGAATGATTAGAATAATCACAAAGTAAAATCTCTCTGGGTCTGGCTACACAGAAACGTTTTTCACCGTAAACGATACTTTTTCTTATCGTTGGGCTGTCGCGGCCACACGGAGCCGGCGTTCCCACTACCCCAAAACGATATTTTTGGAGAACGGGTTCCAGAGTGGGAAGATCTGAGAACGCTGTCGTTTCGTTTCCATTGTTACAGCCAGAACGGATTCGTTTACATCTGCGTCACAGCCACGTGGCCAACGCAGTGACGTATACACATACGCCAGTGACCAGAACATAAAGCGGCTTCCATTCAAAATCCGGAAGAAGAAGACAACACAACAAGGACAGACAGCGATCATCATGGACCCCACAACACTGATAGCAGCACTGCTGCAGACACTGCTGACTACAGCGGCGTTGTTGAAGGAACATTTACAGGTGATGCGCTGGTAGAAATAGGGGCGTACACGCATGCGCATTGCTTCTTCTATTGTTCTGGTGTAACCGGTGGGGGGGTCTTACAGCGCACCTGGAGGTGTGGCGTGTGTACTGCATCGTTTTCAGCGTTTTCAGCGTTTCCATCTGGACCGGATTATTTACAGAAGCTTTCCTGTGTGGTCGCAATCATTTTCGTACCCGTTTTAAAAAAAAAAACCTCGTTTCGTTTTCGTGTAGCCGTAGCCTCTGACCTGTGATGTCGGCTCATTAACAGATCTCATATGGAGGTCGTACAGGTGTGACTCCTCCTCCTTCCTCCTGCGTCATCACAGGTGGGAGGAGCTAAAGAGAGGAATGATGGAGGTGAATCAGAATCACCGACTCTGTTTGTTTTCCAGATTTCTCCTGCATCCCTTCTGGTCTGCAGAGCAGCATGGACCTGCTGACCGCCCATCTGACACAGGTGAGTCACAGCGGACACAGGCCCCGCCCCCTCCGGCCCGTTACCGTGGTTACAACGTCTCTTGTTCCGCAGTCTCCCTCTGCGTCTCTTCGCTGCTCAGCGGAGGTTTCTGACGAAGACGAGGAGGTGGGAGGCAGACAGGGGGTGGAGCTAAGGTTTGTGACGTTGGAGGAGGAGGAGGCGGGGCCTATGTGTGACATCAGAGCGCTGGTGCTGAGGCATTGCCATGGTTACAGGAGAGGCTGCGGGCTGTGTGCGTGCGGCGTGATGGTCGTCGCCGCAGGTAAACAAACACTCACATTAATCAATCCATGGAATTGATCGGTTTGGTCATGTGATCAGAGCGTTTCTCTCTCAGCTTTCCTATTGGCCTTTGCCGTCTTCAGTGGGCGGTACCACTGCTCCCTGCTCGGGGGGCTGGGGCAGGAGGAGGAACAGCAGGGGGGCGGGGCCAACACACCTGCAGAGGGGGGGGCGGGGCCTTACCTGGGAGAGCTGCGGGAGATGATGAGGAGGCTGCTGCAGGACGAAGATATCCACAACACCGTGAGGTGAGATATCACATGATCACAGGTTATGTGGACGTAGGGTTGCCAACTCCCAGAAAAATAAATGAAGGACCCCTCATTGGCAGGGCCGGCCGGCCCATTTGCCTTCACTCTTCCCGGTGAATTTTTTAGCCCTGTTTTTTGTGAGTGAAATTATTTTTTTAACTATTTGACTCGAACCTGAATCGAATTAGATGCATATTTTTGAGTGACATTAACACAAGGAAAACAAATTATTATCCAGCAATTCACTTTAGTAAAAAAAATAACTGTTCATTAATTGAATAAAATCAGTATTTTTCTTAAACAGAAAGCTGTCCTGCTTAAATTAAAACTGTACACATTAATATAAAACAATAGATAGAAAGCAGAAGATTCATCCTGTAATAGTGCACGTTTTTAGTGCAAACAGAAAATCTGTAGAAAACTTTCTGTTTGTTTTGTGTCTTCCACTATCTTCTCCGCGAGCAAAAATAACTCCTCGACCAATGGGATGAGTGTATTCTGTATCGTCATACTTGTGTGTCAATATGCTGTCAGCTCATTGGTCACAGAGCAGGAACAAATTTACCGTACATTTACACAGAAAGCCCCCTGTTATTGATTGATTGAGTGTTTATTTCGAGCTTATTTTCAGGCAGATTCCAAAATAAATACATTTCCATAATACAAATGAATTTACATATTCATGTAAAACGAAGGTAACAGAAATCAATACTCGCTCGAAAGGGAGTGAGCTGAAGTAAAAATACTTATTTGCTCCCACACCCATTCAAAAATTACAATTTATATGGATGCGTCTTACATGCATTGGCATAGTTTTTAACTTTCAACCTAATTTTAACATATTTACACATTTTACACATATCTTCTCATCTCTTATTTGATGTTAATCACAATTTATATGATGATGACATAATATCCCGTGAATATACAAAATTTCTTCAGTTTTGTATTTTGTCATTAATTCCACTTTATATCTGGCCTTGAACTGATGAATAGAAATACACTGCTTAAGTTGTTCCTTCAACCCATTCCAGAGCCGAACCCCGATCACAGACACACACATGCTTTTTCTGGTGGTTCTTACCGCTGGCACTTTACATATTTTACAATATTTTACATTATTCACTTCCATTGGCATGATACGGACTATTTTTAGACTCTCACAGTAATACGGGACAAAGTGCGTCCCTTTTCAGCTCGATACGGGACAGGTGCTGTTGTTTCCGGTTCAGTTTTTCAAGGGACGGTTGGCAACCCTATGTGGACGGTACCTGAGCTGTTTTCAGTCAGAACCTGCTGTGTTTGTGCTCAGCCGGGTCAGCAGGGCGGACCATCCTCCGGGCTCCTCGGAGGGAACAGCTCTGGCCTCAGAGATCCTGCGGCGCTTCAGGCAGCTGCAGATGGACCACACCTGGACCGAGTCTCTGTACGCCACGCTGCAGTTCCCCAACAGGTACGAGTCCCAGTCAGAGCGTCTGAGGCTGCTTCACATTTTCAGGTCAACACACAAAAGATAAAACCCATGGAGGAGCTCCTCCCCCCTGATGGAGGAGTGTCCGGCAGGTGTCCGGCAGGTACCCGGCAGGTGTCCGGCAGGTATCCGACAGGTATCCGGCAGGTGTCCGGCAGGTATCCGACAGGTGTCCGACAGGTATCCGGCAGGTGTCCGGCAGGTGTCCGACAGGTATCCGGCCGGTGTCCGGCCGGTGTCCGGCAGGCAGCCGGCAGGTGTCCGGCAGGTGTCCGGCAGGTGTCCGGCAGGTGTCCGACTGGTATCCGGCAGGTGTCCGGCAGGTGTCCGGCAGGTACCCGGCAGGTATCCGGCAGGTGTCCGGCAGGTGTCCGACAGGCAGCCGGCAGGTGTCCGGCAGGTGTCCGACAGGTATCCGGCAGGTGTCCGGCAGGTGTCCGACAGGTATCCGGCAGGTGTCCGGCAGGCAGCCGGCAGGTATCCGGCAGGTATCCGACAGGTACCCGGCAGGTGTCCGGCAGGTATCCGGCAGGTGTCCGGCAGGTGTCCGACAGGTATCCGGCAGGTGTCCGGCAGGTGTCCGACAGGTATCCGGCCGGTGTCCGGCAGGTGTCCGACAGGTATCCGGCAGGTGTCCGGCAGGTGTCCGGCAGGTACCCGGCAGGCATCCGGCAGGTGTCCGGCAGGTGTCCGACAGGCAGCCGGCAGGTGTCCGGCAGGTGTCCGACAGGTATCCGGCAGGTATCCGGCAGGTGTCCGGCAGGCAGCCGGCAGGTGTCCGGCAGGTATCCGGCAGGCGTCCGGCAGGTATCCGACAGGTATCCGGCAGGTGTCCGGCAGGTGTCCGACAGGTATCCGGCAGGTGTCCGGCAGGCAGCCGGCAGGTGTCCGACAGGTATCCGGCAGGCATCCGGCAGGTGTCCGGCAGGCAGCCGGCAGGTGTCCGGCAGGTATCCGGCAGGTGTCCGGCAGGTATCCGACAGGTATCCGGCAGGTATCCGGCAGGTGTCCGGCAGGTGTCCGACAGGCAGCCGGCAGGTGTCCGGCAGGTGTCCGACAGGTATCCGGCAGGTATCCGGCAGGTGTCCGGCAGGCAGCCGGCAGGTGTCCGGCAGGCATCCGGCAGGTGTCCGGCAGGTATCCGACAGGTATCCGGCAGGCGTCCGGCAGGTGTCCGACAGGTATCCGGCAGGCTTCCGACAGGTATCCGGCAGGTATCCGGCAGGTGTCCGGCAGGCAGCCGGCAGGTGTCCGGCAGGTATCCGGCAGGTGTCCGGCAGGTATCCGGCAGGTGTCCGGCAGGTGTCCGACAGGCAGCCGGCAGGTGTCCGACAGGTATCCGGCAGGTGTCCGGCAGGCAGCCGGCAGGTGTCCGGCAGGTATCCGGCAGGTGTCCGGCAGGCAGCCGGCAGGTGTCCGGCAGGTATCCGACAGGTGTCCGGCAGGTGTCCGACAGGTATCCGACAGGTATCCGGCAGGTATCCGGCAGGTGTCCGGCAGGCAGCCGGCAGGTGTCCGGCAGGTATCCGACAGGTGTCCGGCAGGTGTCCGACAGGTATCCGACAGGTGTCCGGCAGGTGTCCGACAGGTATCCGGCAGGTGTCCGGCAGGCAGCCGGCAGGTGTCCGGCAGGTATCCGGCAGGTATCCGACAGGTATCCGGCAGGTGTCCGACAGGTATCCGGCCGGTGTCCGGCAGGTGTCCGACAGGTATCCGGCCGGTGTCCGGCAGGCAGCCGGCAGGTGTCCGGCAGGTGTCCGGCAGGTGTCCGGCAGGTGTCCGACTGGTATCCGGCAGGTGTCCGGCAGGTGTCCGGCAGGTACCCGGCAGGTATCCGGCAGGTGTCCGGCAGGTGTCCGACAGGCAGCCGGCAGGTGTCCGGCAGGTGTCCGACAGGTATCCGGCAGGTGTCCGGCAGGTGTCCGACAGGTATCCGGCAGGTGTCCGGCAGGCAGCCGGCAGGTATCCGGCAGGTATCCGACAGGTACCCGGCAGGTGTCCGGCAGGTATCCGACAGGTACCCGGCAGGTGTCCGGCAGGTGTCTGGCAGGTATCCGGCAGGTGTCCGGCAGGTGTCCGACAGGTATCCGGCCGGTGTCCGGCAGGTGTCCGACAGGTATCCGGCAGGTGTCCGGCAGGTGTCCGGCAGGTACCCGGCAGGTATCCGGCAGGTGTCCGGCAGGTGTCCGACAGGCAGCCGGCAGGTGTCCGGCAGGTGTCCGACAGGTATCCGGCAGGTATCCGGCAGGTGTCCGGCAGGCAGCCGGCAGGTGTCCGGCAGGTATCCGGCAGGTGTCCGGCAGGTATCCGACAGGTATCCGGCAGGTGTCCGGCAGGTGTCCGACAGGTATCCGGCAGGTGTCCGGCAGGCAGCCGGCAGGTGTCCGACAG
Organism: Odontesthes bonariensis; assembly: GCF_027942865.1. Classification (NCBI taxonomy): domain Eukaryota; kingdom Metazoa; phylum Chordata; class Actinopteri; order Atheriniformes; family Atherinopsidae; genus Odontesthes; species Odontesthes bonariensis. The sequence continues at coordinate 515,670 of NC_134524.1, forward strand.
GTATCCGGCAGGTATCCGGCAGGTGTCCGGCAGGCAGCCGGCAGGTGTCCGGCAGGTATCCGGCAGGTGTCCGGCAGGTATCCGACAGGTATCCGGCAGGTATCCGGCAGGTGTCCGGCAGGTGTCCGACAGGCAGCCGGCAGGTGTCCGGCAGGTGTCCGACAGGTATCCGGCAGGTATCCGGCAGGTGTCCGGCAGGCAGCCGGCAGGTGTCCGGCAGGTATCCGGCAGGTGTCCGGCAGGTATCCGACAGGTATCCGGCAGGTGTCCGGCAGGTGTCCGACAGGTATCCGGCAGGCTTCCGACAGGTATCCGGCAGGTATCCGGCAGGTGTCCGGCAGGCAGCCGGCAGGTGTCCGGCAGGTATCCGGCAGGTGTCCGGCAGGTATCCGACAGGTATCCGGCAGGTGTCCGGCAGGCAGCCGGCAGGTGTCCGGCAGGTATCCGACAGGTGTCCGGCAGGTGTCCGACAGGTATCCGACAGGTGTCCGGCAGGTGTCCGACAGGTATCCGGCAGGTGTCCGGCAGGCAGCCGGCAGGTGTCCGGCAGGTATCCGGCAGGTGTCCGGCAGGTATCCGACAGGTATCCGGCAGGTGTCCGACAGGTATCCGGCCGGTGTCCGGCAGGTGTCCGACAGGTATCCGGCCGGTGTCCGGCAGGCAGCCGGCAGGTGTCCGGCAGGTGTCCGGCAGGTGTCCGGCAGGTGTCCGACTGGTATCCGGCAGGTGTCCGGCAGGTGTCCGACAGGTATCCGGCAGGCTTCCGACAGGTATCCGGCAGGCATCCGGCAGGTGTCCGGCAGGCAGCCGGCAGGTGTCCGGCAGGTATCCGGCAGGTGTCCGGCAGGTATCCGACAGGTATCCGGCAGGTGTCCGGCAGGTGTCCGACAGGCAGCCGGCAGGTGTCCGACAGGCAGCCGGCAGGTGTCCGACAGGCAGCCGGCAGGTGTCCGACAGGTAGCCGGCAGGTGTCCGGCAGGCAGCCGGCAGGTGTCCGGCAGGTATCCGGCAGGTGTCCGGCAGGCAGCCGGCAGGTGTCCGGCAGGTATCCGACAGGTGTCCGGCAGGTGTCCGACAGGTATCCGACAGGTATCCGGCAGGTATCCGGCAGGTGTCCGGCAGGCAGCCGGCAGGTGTCCGGCAGGTATCCGACAGGTGTCCGGCAGGTGTCCGACAGGTATCCGACAGGTGTCCGGCAGGTGTCCGACAGGTATCCGGCAGGTGTCCGGCAGGCAGCCGGCAGGTGTCCGGCAGGTATCCGGCAGGTGTCCGGCAGGTGTCCGGCAGGTATCCGACAGGTATCCGGCAGGTGTCCGGCAGGTGTCCGACAGGCAGCCGGCAGGTGTCCGACAGGTATCCGGCAGGTGTCCGGCAGGCAGCCGGCAGGTGTCCGGCAGGTATCCGGCAGGTGTCCGGCAGGCAGCCGGCAGGTGTCCGGCAGGTATCCGACAGGTGTCCGGCAGGTGTCCGACAGGTATCCGACAGGTATCCGGCAGGTATCCGGCAGGTGTCCGGCAGGCAGCCGGCAGGTGTCCGGCAGGTATCCGACAGGTGTCCGGCAGGTGTCCGACAGGTATCCGACAGGTGTCCGGCAGGTGTCCGACAGGTATCCGGCAGGTGTCCGGCAGGCAGCCGGCAGGTGTCCGGCAGGTATCCGGCAGGTGTCCGGCAGGTATCCGGCAGGTGTCTGGCAGGTGTCCGACAGGTATCCGGCAGGTATCCGGCAGGTGTCCGGCAGGCAGCCGGCAGGTGTCCGGCAGGTATCCGGCAGGTGTCCGGCAGGTATCCGACAGGTATCCGGCAGGTGTCCGACAGGTATCCGGCAGGTATCCGGCAGGTGTCCGGCAGGCAGCCGGCAGGTGTCCGGCAGGTATCCGGCAGGTGTCCGGCAGGTATCCGACAGGTATCCGGCAGGTGTCCGGCAGGTGTCCGACAGGCAGCCGGCAGGTGTCCGACAGGTATCCGGCAGGTGTCCGGCAGGCAGCCGGCAGGTGTCCGGCAGGTGTCCGGCAGGCAGCCGGCAGGTGTCCGGCAGGTATCCGACAGGTGTCCGGCAGGTGTCCGACAGGTATCCGACAGGTATCCGGCAGGTATCCGGCAGGTGTCCGGCAGGCAGCCGGCAGGTGTCCGGCAGGTATCCGACAGGTGTCCGGCAGGTGTCCGACAGGTATCCGACAGGTGTCCGGCAGGTGTCCGACAGGTATCCGGCAGGTGTCCGGCAGGCAGCCGGCAGGTGTCCGGCAGGTATCCGGCAGGTGTCCGGCAGGTATCCGGCAGGTGTCTGGCAGGTATCCGGCAGGTATCTGTCAGGTGTCCGGCAGGTGTCCGGCAGGTATCCGGCAGGTGTCCGGCAGGTATCCGACAGGTATCCGGCAGGTGTCCGGCAGGTGTCCGACAGGTATCCGGCAGGTGTCCGGCAGGCGGCCGGCAGGTGTCCGGCAGGTATCCGACAGGTGTCCGGCAGGTGTCCGACAGGTATCCGGCAGGTGTCCGGCAGGCAGCCGGCAGGTGTCCGGCAGGTATCCGACAGGTACCCCGCAGGTGTCCGGCAGGTGTCTGGCAGGTATCCGGCAGGTGTCTGGCAGGTATCCGGCAGGTATCTGTCAGGTGTCCGGCAGGTATCCGGCAGGTGTCCGGCAGGCAGCCGGCAGGTGTCCGGCAGGTATCCGACAGGTGTCCGGCAGGTGTCCGACAGGTATCCGACAGGTGTCCGGCAGGTGTCCGACAGGTATCCGGCAGGTGTCCGGCAGGCAGCCGGCAGGTGTCCGGCAGGTATCCGGCAGGTGTCCGGCAGGTATCCGGCAGGTGTCTGGCAGGTGTCCGACAGGTATCCGGCAGGTATCCGGCAGGTGTCCGGCAGGCAGCCGGCAGGTGTCCGGCAGGTATCCGGCAGGTGTCCGGCAGGTATCCGACAGGTATCCGGCAGGTGTCCGACAGGTATCCGGCAGGTATCCGGCAGGTGTCCGGCAGGCAGCCGGCAGGTGTCCGGCAGGTATCCGGCAGGTGTCCGGCAGGTATCCGACAGGTATCCGGCAGGTGTCCGGCAGGTGTCCGACAGGCAGCCGGCAGGTGTCCGACAGGTATCCGGCAGGTGTCCGGCAGGCAGCCGGCAGGTGTCCGGCAGGTGTCCGGCAGGCAGCCGGCAGGTGTCCGGCAGGTATCCGACAGGTGTCCGGCAGGTGTCCGACAGGTATCCGACAGGTATCCGGCAGGTATCCGGCAGGTGTCCGGCAGGCAGCCGGCAGGTGTCCGGCAGGTATCCGACAGGTGTCCGGCAGGTGTCCGACAGGTATCCGACAGGTGTCCGGCAGGTGTCCGACAGGTATCCGGCAGGTGTCCGGCAGGCAGCCGGCAGGTGTCCGGCAGGTATCCGGCAGGTGTCCGGCAGGTATCCGGCAGGTATCTGTCAGGTGTCCGGCAGGTGTCCGGCAGGTATCCGGCAGGTGTCCGGCAGGTATCCGACAGGTATCCGGCAGGTGTCCGGCAGGTGTCCGACAGGTATCCGGCAGGTGTCCGGCAGGCGGCCGGCAGGTGTCCGGCAGGTATCCGACAGGTGTCCGGCAGGTGTCCGACAGGTATCCGGCAGGTGTCCGGCAGGCAGCCGGCAGGTGTCCGGCAGGTATCCGACAGGTACCCCGCAGGTGTCCGGCAGGTGTCTGGCAGGTATCCGGCAGGTGTCTGGCAGGTATCCGGCAGGTATCTGTCAGGTGTCCGGCAGGTGTCCGGCAGGTGTCCGGCAGGTGTCCGGCAGGTATCCGGCGGGTGTCCGGCAGGTATCCGGCAGGTGTCTGGCAGGTGTCTGGCAGGTGTCCGGCAGGTATCCGACAGGTACCCGGCAGGTGTCCGGCAGGTACCCGGCAGGTGAGTCCTGGTTGTGAACATGTCCGCTGTGGTTTGTTTGCAGGGCCCAGAGGAGCTCCCTGCACCTCGTGGACTCTGCCGGTCTGGTCTCAGAGCGGATTCCTCTGAACCCGTCTGACTTCTGTCCGTACAGCGCCACGGGAAACTACACGGTGAGGCCGCGGCACACGACTCGTGTTACCATGGAAACCACAGACCTCACCTTTACCCGTTTCTCTGCAGGGGGGCGTGGTCTACGCCAACTACGGCCGCCCAGAGGATTTCAGTTTGCTGAGGAGCGTGGGCGTGTCTGTGGTTGGTCATGTGGCGGTGATGCGTGTTGGGGGCGGGGTCAGTTTCGCTGAGAAGGTCTGGTTGGCTGAGAGGAACGGGGCGGGCGGAGCTCTGATCTACCCCGACCCTGCTGACCTGCCACAGGACCCCCGCCGCCTCGGACTGAGCTCCCACACCGCCGTGTCCGAACACGTAACGCACGCGCTCACACGTCAACACGCACGAACCGCGGCTCTGTGCCTCCAACCAATCAGCTTCTCCCCCTGCAGGTGCACCTCGGGTCAGGTGACCCCTTCACCCCCGGCTTTCCCTCCTTCAACCACACCAAGTTCCCTCCCATCCAGTCCTCTGGCCTGCCGCTGATCCCGGCGCTGCCCATCACCGCCACCGTGGCCGCCAAGTTGCTCAGGTGAGCCCCGCCCCCTCAGGTCACCTGCCCAGGTGTGTTACGATGACCTCACCGTGTTCCCTCTCAGCCAGCTGTCAGGTCCCTCCTGTCCTCCGTCTTGGCGCGGTCGGCTGCCGTACGTGCGCTGCGTGCTCGGGCCAGAGTTCAGCTCCGGGCGCAGAGTCCAGATGTCGGTCCACAACGTGATGACGCCGGTCCAGCTCAACAACATCTTCTCCTCGCTGGAGGGCCGCGTGGAGCCAGGTACGATGCCTTCGTAGAGCTGGCAGGATCCTAAAAGACTGCCATCCCCCATCCTTCAGACTGTTCACCATCCTTCAGACTGTTCACCATCCCTCAGACTGTTCACCATCTTTCAGACTGTTCACCATCCTTCAGACTGTTCACCATCCTTCAGACTGTTCACCATCCTTCAGACTGTTCACCATCCTTCAGACTGTTCACCATCCTTCAGACTGTTCACCATCCTTCAGACTGTTCACCATGCTGCCTTCTGGTAGGCGGTACAGAAGCATCCGGTCTCGCACAGAATGGAGAACAGTTTCTATCCTAAGGCCATCAGGCTCCTAAATGCACCACAATGCACTCTCATCACTTACACTTATACTTTACACACTTTATACTTTACACATGCCTACCTCCACTGCTGTTTGCACTGCAACCTGCAATATTGCACAATATCGTATTTTTTATTTTACCTTATGTTAGTATAGGTCTTAGAATAACATAGGCTATTATGTGTATTATATGTTCAGTACAGCTCTTGTAATTAGCGTTAAAATGTATATTGTAGTATCCACATTGCCTATCTATTGTTACTGTCTTGTACATTTTTTTGGTATGACATCAATCAATCAATCAAACTTTATTTATATAGCCCTTTACAATAGCCAACAAAGCATAAAACAACACGATTCAGAAATGGTAAAAGTGCTAAAAGTGCTAAAAGTGCTGCAGGGCATTAAAAGCCTTCCACAAGTGCAATAAAATGAATTGAATAAAATTTGTATAAAATTAAGATAATTAAAAAAGAAGAGCGGATAGAATGGATGCATAGTGGCCCTCTAATCAGAGTTCGAACGCCAGTCTAAAAACGTGACGTGTTACGGCATGTTATGTCTTGTTATGGTAGCTGCTGTACAGCGCCCAGTCCGACTCTGTTGTTCTGCTGCTAACCGCGGTGTCTCCCCGTCAGACCAGTACATCATACTGGGAGCTCAGAGGGACTCGCTGGGTCCAGGAGCGGTGAAGTCCGGCGTTGGAACGGCGATCCTGCTAGAGCTGGCCCGAACCTTCACAGCCATGGCGAGGAACGGTAAGACGGGGGTCTCAGGAGGAGCGGGCGACAGTTCCACGGGTTTCAGAGCAGTAACCGGTCCGCCCCTCAGGTTTCAGCCCCAGACGCAGTCTGCTGTTCGTCAGCTGGGACGCTGGAGACTTCGGGAACGTGGGAGCGACCGAATGGCTCGAGGTTTGTCCCCTGAAATGAAAGCTTCGCCGTCCTGTGGCCACAGGAAGCGTCTGACCTCTGCCCTCTGCTCGGCAGGGTTACCTGTCCATGCTGCACCTGAAGGCGGTGGCTTACTTCAGTCTGGATCAGGCCATCATGGGTAACACTGGGCTCTCAGCCAATCACAGCTCACGTTTTTTATGCCAGCCAATCACGCAGAGTTAAGCAAACGCCTGCCTGTCCATCAACAGGAGACGACGTCCTGTCGGCCTACACCAGCCCGCTACTGGTCGACCTGCTGGACGCTGCCATCAAACAGGTGGCGCCGAGCTTCCACACCTGGAGAACGTCTTCTCCGTCTTTAGATTTGAGTCTTTTTCTGTTTCTGTTTCCCCCTGATCGTTGGTTCCGGTCTGTGTTCCGTAGGTGGAACATCCCAAACATGCAGGGCAGACCATCTACAGCCAGGCTGAGAGGGAAGGAGGCAGCTGGAGGATGTGAGGACACGAACTCATTTAGCACAAAGAGCTCAGGTGGGTTCACCTGACAGACCGATGAGATGCCGCTCTGTGTCTCCTCAGAATGAAGCCTCTGTATCTGAACAGCGGCGCCTACAGCTTCACTGCGTTTGCAGGAGTTCCAGCCATGGAGCTCAGGTTCTCTGAGGTAGGCCTCCCGCTGCTGTGTTCAGTCACTTCCTGTTATGTCACTTCCTGTTGAGACTCCCTGTTAAGTCACTTCCTGTTATCCCCTTTTTTATCTTGTGCATTTAAGATCCTTCAATTTTTTTCTATATGTGGAGTTGTGAATATGTAATGTTAAAAAAACTAAAATTGGAAAAAAAAGTCACTTCCTGTTGAGACTTCCTATTATGTCACTTCCTTTTAAGTCACTTCCTGTTATGTCACTTCCTGTTAAGTCACTTCCTGTTAAGTCACTTCCTGTTAAGTCACCATATGTGACATCATGGTCATGTTGGTTTATCATGTGTAAATGGTCACGTGTCCCGTTACATCCTGTCAAACTATTTCATGTCACGTCCCATCAAACGTTATATAGTCTGACGTCATTACATCACATTACGGTCATTCTGCAGACGCTTTTATTCAAAGCGACTTACAATCAGTGTGTTCCACATCGGGAGGCAAAAGAACTTCAGGTCACAAGAAATCATAAGTGCATTTCCTTCCAAAACCAAACAGCTAAGAGCATAACTAGTGCTAGAGTAAGTGCAGTAAGTTAGGTACCGAGACAAATGGGAGGACAATTTAGGAAACAAATAAGTGCGTAAGGAGCTGGGACAAAACAGGTGATGTCCTCAGAGGGCGGATCTGGGTAGTGTTTCCTGAAGAGATGGGTTTGCAGCCTGCGGCCAAAGGTGGGCAGCGACTCAGCACACACTACCTGGGCTGACTAAAAAGAGCTTGGGTCATGCAGACCCCTCCCACAGATTAACAGCAGCAAGCCTGCTTAGCAGCCAAAGTGTAGCAACATAGCAAGTTCACAGTCCCTCCAAAAGTTAAAACACACAGGGTCATGTGATGTCATAACTTCCAGCTGACAGCCATTTTGTCTCTGTTTGCTGGATCACGTGCGCGTTCAGGAGCGAGCGTACCCGTTCGTCAACACGCCTTATGACAGCGTGTCCCGCCTCCAGGAGGTCCTCGGTGGTCGTCTGGGGGTCACTGGGCGAAGCGCCGGGCAGCTGGTCGGGGAGATGGTGCTGCGACTGGTCCACGACCACATCCTGCCCCTCCGCATCACCTCCTACGCACAGACGGTGCTGCAGCTCAGCGCCCGGCTCAACAAGCACTCCGCCGAGCTGCAGGTAACTCACTGTGACGTCACTCTTCAGCCGCCATGATGTCACACTCATGATGTCACACTCGCTGTCTGTGTGCGTTCAGTCCAGAGGTCTGTCGCCTCAGTGGCTGTTCAGCGCCCGCGGAGACTACAGCCGAGCGGCCGAGACGCTGCAGAGCGCCATCGACTACAGCGACCTGCACGACCCGACCACCGCTCGCTTCTACAACACCCGCATCATGAAGGTGAGGGTACTACAGGGTGCTACAGGGTGCTACAGGGTACTACAGGGTGCTACAGAGTACTACAGGGTGCTACAGGGTGTTACAGAGTACTACAGAGTACTACAGGGTGCTACAGAGTGCTACAGAGTACTACAGGGTGCTACAGGGTGTTACAGGGTGCTACAGGGTGTTACAGAGTGCTACAGAGTACTACAGGGTGCTACAGGGTGTTACAGGGTGCTACAGGGTGTTACAGAGTACTACAGAGTACTACAGGGTGCTACAGGGTGTTACAGGGTGCTACAGGGTGTTACAGGGTGCTACAGGGTGCTACAGGGTACTACAGGGTGCTACATGGTACTACAGGGTGTTACAGGGTGCTACAGAGTGCTACAGGGTGCTACAGGGTACTACAGAGTGTTACAGGGTGCTACAGAGTGCTACAGGGTGCTACAGAGTGCTACAGGGTGCTACAGGGTGTTACAGGGTGTTACAGGGTGCTACAGAGTGCTACAGGGTGCTACAGGGTGTTACAGGGTGCTACAGGGTGTTACAGGGTACTACAGGGTGCTACAGGGTGTTACAGAGTGCTACAGGGTGCTACAGGGTGTTACAGGGTGCTACAGGGTGTTACAGGGTACTACAGGGTGCTACAGGGTGTTACAGGGTGCTACAGGGTGTTACAGGGTGCTACAGGGTGTTACAGGGTGCTACAGGGTACTACAGGGTGCTACATGGTACTACAGGGTGCTAGTGTGCTACATGGTACTACAGAGTGCTACAGGGTGCTACATGGTACTACCGGGTGCTACAGGGTGCTACAGGGTACTACAGGGTGCTACATGGTACTACAGGGTGCTAGTGTGCTACATGGTACTACAGGGTGCTACAGAGTGCTACAGGGTGCTACATGGTACTACAGGGTGCTACAGGGTGCTACATGGTACTACAGGGTGCTACAGAGTACTACAGAGTACTACAGGGTGTTACAGGGTGCTACATGGTACTACAGAGTGCTACAGGGTGCTACATGGTACTACAGGGTGCTACAGAGTACTACAGAGTACTACAGGGTGTTACAGGGTGCTACAGAGTGCTACAGGGTGCTACAGAGTGCTACAGGGTGCTACAGGGTGTTACAGGGTACTACAGGGTGCTACAGGGTGTTACATGGTACTACAGGGTGCTACAGAGTACTACAGAGTACTACAGGGTGCTACAGGGTGCTACAGAGTGCTACAGGGTGCTACAGAGTGCTACAGGGTGTTACAGGGTGCTACAGAGTGCTACAGGGTGCTACAGGGTACTACAGGGTTCTAGTGTGCTACATGGTACTACAGAGTGCTACAGGGTGCTACAGGGTACTACAGGGTGCTACAGGGTGCTAGTGTGCTACAGGGTACTACAGGATGCTACAGGGTGCTACATGGTACTACAGGGTGCTACAGGGTACTACAGGGTGCTACAGGGTACTACAGGGTGTTACAGAGTACTACAGGGTGCTACAGAGTACTACAGGGTGCTACATGGTACTACAGGGTGCTACAGGGTGCTACAGGGTACTACAGGGTGCTACAGGGTACTACAGGGTGCTACAGAGTACTACAGGGTGCTACATGGTACTACAGAGTACTACAGAGTACTACAGGGTGCTACAGAGTGCTACAGGGTGCTACATGGTACTACAGGGTGCTACAGAGTGCTACAGAGTACTACAGGGTGCTACATGGTACTACAGGGTGCTACAGAGTACTACAGAGTACTACAGGGTGCTACAGAGTGCTACAGGGTGCTACATGGTACTACAGGGTGCTACAGGGTGCCACAGAGTACTACAGAGTACTACAGGGTGCTACAGAGTGCTACAGGATACTACAGAGTACTACAGAGTACTACAGGGTGCTACAGAGTGCTACAGAGTACTACAGGGTGCTACATGGTACTACAGGATGCTACAGAGTACTACAGAGTACTACAGGGTGCTACAGAGTGCTACAGGGTGCTACAGGGTGCCACAGAGTACTACAGAGTACTACAGGGTGCTACAGAGTGCTACAGGATACTACAGAGTACTACAGAGTACTACAGAGTGCTACAGGGTGCTACAGAGTGCTACAGAGTACTACAGAGTACTACAGGGTACTACAGAGTACTACAGAGTGCTACAGAGTACTACAGAGTGCTACATGGTACTACAGGGTGCTACAGGGTGCTACAGGGTACTACAGAGTGCTACAGGGTGTTACAGAGTGCTACAGGGTGCTACAGGGTGCTACAGGGTACTACAGGGTACTACAGGGTGCTACAGGGTGCTACAGAGTACTACAGAGTGCTACATGGTACTACAGGGTGCTACAGGGTGCTACAGAGTGCTACAGGATGCTACAGAGTACTACAGAGTGCTACAGGGTACTACAGGGTGCTACATGGTACTACAGGGTGCTACAGAGTACTACAGAGTACTACAGGGTGCTACAGGATACTACAGAGTACTACAGAGTACTACAGGGTGCTACAGAGTGGTACAGAGTACTACAGAGTACTACAGGGTACTACAGAGTGCTACAGAGTACTACAGAGTGCTACAGAGTGCTACAGAGTACTACAGAGTGCTACAGAGTGCTACAGGGTACTACAGGGTGCTACAGAGTGCTACAGAGTGCTACAGGGTACTACAGGGTGCTACAGAGTACTACAGAGTACTACAGGGTGCTACAGGATACTACAGAGTACTACAGAGTACTACAGAGTGCTACAGAGTACTACAGGGTGCTACAGAGTGCTACAGAGTGCTACAGGGTACTACAGGGTGCTACAGAGTGCTACAGAGTGCTACAGGGTACTACAGGGTGCTACAGAGTGCTACAGGGTACTACAGGGTGCTACAGAGTACTACAGAGTGCTACAGAGTACTACAGGGTGCTACAGAATACTACAGGGTGCTACAGAGTGCTACAGAGTGCTACAGGGTACTACAGGGTGCTACAGAGTGCTACAGGGTACTACAGGGTGCTACAGAGTGCTACAGGGTGCTACAGGGTACTACAGGGTGCTACAGAGTACTACAGGGTGCTACAGGGTGCTACAGGGTACTACAGAGTGCTACAGGGTGCTACAGGGTACTACAGGGTGCTACAGAGTGCTACAGAGTACTACAGGGTGCTACAGGGTGCTACAGGGTACTACAGAGTACTACAGGGTGCTACAGAGTGCTACAGGGTGCTACAGAGTACTACAGAATACTACAGGGTGCTACAGAGTGCTACAGAGTGCTACAGGGTACTACAGGGTGCTACAGAGTGCTACAGGGTACTACAGAGTACTACAGGGTGCTACAGAGTACTACAGGGTGCTACAGAGTACTACAGAATACTACAGGGTGCTACAGAGTACTACAGAGTACTACAGGGTGCTACAGAGTGCTACAGGGTACTACAGGGTGCTACAGAGTACTACAGAGTGCTACAGAGTACTACAGGGTGCTACAGAGTGCTACAGAATACTACAGGGTGCTACAGAGTGCTACAGAGTGCTACAGGGTACTACAGGGTGCTACAGAGTGCTACAGGGTACTACAGGGTGCTACAGAGTGCTACAGGGTGCTACAGGGTACTACAGGGTGCTACAGAGTGCTACAGGGTACTACAGGGTGCTACAGGGTACTACAGAGTGCTACAGGGTGCTACAGGGTACTACAGGGTGCTACAGAGTGCTACAGAGTACTACAGGGTGCTACAGGGTGCTACAGGGTACTACAGAGTACTACAGGGTGCTACAGAGTGCTACAGGGTGCTACAGGGTGCTACAGAGTACTACAGAATACTACAGGGTGCTACAGAGTGCTACAGAGTGCTACAGGGTACTACAGGGTGCTACAGGGTGCTACAGAGTGCTACAGGGTACTACAGAGTACTACAGGGTGCTACAGAGTGCTACAGGGTGCTACAGGGTGCTACAGGGTACTACAGGGTGCTACAGGGTGCTACAGGGTGCTACAGGGTACTACAGGGTACTACAGGGTGCTACAGGGTGCTACAGGGTGCTACAGAGTACTACAGGGTGCTACAGGGTGCTACAGGGTGCTACAGGGTACTACAGAGTACTACAGGGTGCTACAGAGTGCTACAGGGTGCTACAGAGTGCTACAGGGTGCTACAGAGTACTACAGAATACTACAGGGTGCTACAGAGTGCTACAGAGTACTACAGGGTACTGCAGAGTGCTACAGAGTACTACAGAGTACTACAGAGTACTACAGAGTGCTACAGAGTACTACAGAGTACTACAGGGTGCTACAGAGTACTACAGAATACTACAGGGTGCTACAGAGTACTACAGAGTACTACAGAGTGCTATAGAGTACTACAGAGTACTGCAGAGTACTACAGAGTACTACAGAGTGCCTTAACCCCCACATCATGAAGTTATCAGAGTACTGTGTGTTTCCTCAGGTGGAGTACTACTTCCTGTCTCAGTACGTGTCCGTCATGGAGACGCCGTTCCGTCATGTGATCCACGGCCGTGGAAACCACACTCTGAGCGCGCTCACTGAGCACCTGGCCCTGCTGACCTCTGACCCCGGCAGGTTCAACGAGGGTCGCTTCAGACGGCAGCTGGCTCTGTTCACCTGGACGCTGCAGGGGGCCGCCAACGCTCTGAGGGGGGACGTGTGGAGCACGCACACACGTGCACACTGACGTGCACACACACATGCACACTGACGTGCACATACACACACACACGCACACACTGACGTGCACACACACACACACACACACACGCACACTGACGTGCACACACACACACATACACACGGACACACTGACGTGCACACACACAAACGCACACACTGACGTGCACACACACACACACACACAGTTAAACACACGTGCACACGTGCACACACACACACACATTGACGTGCACACACACACACACGCACACTGACATGCACACACACACGCTCACACTGACGTGCACACACACACGCTCACACTGACGTGCACACACACACACACTGACGTGTACACACACACACACTGACGTGTACACACACACACACTGACGTGTACACACATACACATACACGCACACTGACACGCACACACACACACGTGCACACTGACGTGCACACACACACACACACACACACACACACACACACACACGCACACACTGACGTGCACAAACACACACACACACACACACACACACACACACACACACACACACACACACACATCGCAGCTGTCTGATTGTTTGCGGCTGTGGTTGGACGCATCAGGAGCAACGAGTCCGACTACAGGCAGGAGGGGGAACAGCTGGAGGGTCGGTGCAGAGAACAACCTGAAGAAGACTTCAGAGGGGATAAACACCTCAGGAGGGGGAACAGCTGGAGGGTCGGTGCAGAGAACAACCTGAAGAAGACTTCAGAGGGGATAAACACCTCAGGAGGGGGAACAGCTGGAGGGTCGGTGCAGAGAACAACCTGAAGAAGACTTCAGAGGGGATAAACACCTCAGGAGGGGGAACAGCTGGAGGGTCGGCGCAGAGAGAACAACCTGAAGAAGACTTCAGAGGGGATAAACACCTCAGGAGGTGGAACAGCTGGAGGGTCGGCGCAGAGAGAACAACCTGAAGAAGACTTCAGAGGGGATAAACACCTCAGGAGGTGGAACAGCTGGAGGGTCGGCGCAGAGAGAACAACCTGAAGAAGACTTCAGAGGGGATAAACACCTCCCTGCACATCCTCCAGCTGTGCGTACCTGGGTGTGCACAGGTACGCACCTGGAATAAAAACAGCTTGCTTATTATTCCATTTTTTATTTAATTTTGTTGGGCTTCCAGATGTTTTTAACAACATTAAAGAATCTTTGAAATGTTTCTGATATCCAGATAAACACGAACAGTGTAATTCCTCTCACTGCCTGAGGGCGGAGACAGAAGCGCTGTCCTGTAGGTTAAAATAAATGTGTGTAACCATGGTTACTAGGTCTTTAAATACATGGTCTCACATGGTTAAAATGGTTAAAATCTTAGGAATCAATAAATAGATGTGTTGGTTTAGAGATAAAAATGTTAACAAAACAAAATGTTAAACAGAAGCTGAGCCGGATAACAAAGAAACCTAAACTGTGGAATAAAAAAATACATTAACAGGACTATGAGCTAAAACAAACAACTAAGCATGGCATGGGTAAATACTTAACTCAGAAAGACAAGACGTGGCGTGGCGTGGCGTGGCGTGAAGGTGCATGTGCATGGCGCAAGGATCTCACCATGACCGAAAGCAACCAGGGAACCTGAGTACTGTGGGGAACTGATGAGTGCAGCTGATGGAAAGGAGTGCAGGTGGCGTGAATGAAACTAATGACCTGGCACATTTTAAAGCCATATGAACCAACTGGGGCTCTGAGAACCTCAGGGAGGGGTCTCCTGCTGGGGCCCAGAGTCAGGACTAAACTAGGTGAGGCTGCGTTTCAGTTTTATGCTCCTAACATCTGGAACAGTCTTCCAGAAGATGTGAGACAGGCCTCAGCTCTGACAATGTTTAAATCCAGGCTGAAAACAGTTCTATTTAGCAGTGCATATGACACCTGAAAGTATTTTATCTACACTCTTCACTTTTAAATGAATTAATTCATGATTATTTTGAATGGGTTTTTTAATTTTTTTTAAAAAATTTTTAAATTTTTAAAAAAAAAAAATTTAATTTTTAAATTTTTTTAATTTCTTTTTAATGATTTTATTGCCTTCTTGTGATTTTATGTAGCTGTGAAGCGCTTTGAATTGCCTTGTGTATGAATTGTGCTCTATAAATAAAATTGCATTGCATGGGAAGTGAGGGAAAAGCAAATGGCAAAACTTAACTAAACATGGACTAGAAAACTAAAGACTAACCACCAAAGCATGAGAAACTAAAACACAAAACTAAAAACATGGCACCCCATGTTCATGACAGTATTCTGTAAAGAATCCGCGCGAGAACGTGATGAACATGACAGAATACTCGGCGACGTCACGTTACGTTGCATCTTGGGTAGTTTGAGTATGAGTAGTAACCTCATGATGCATACCCAACATTTAGGAGAATCTAGGATGCATCCGGGAACTTCTGCTTACTCAAACTCGCATACTAACTCAAAAAGTTAGTAGGAGTAGTAGGAGTAGTAGGAGTAGTATGCGGTTTGGAACACAGCATTAGACATAATATATCATTTCTATGGAGGGGAACCTCAGTGGTTGTGGCGAGCCACCCTTTAGAAAACAAACTGTAATAACGGATTTATTTTCTACACTTTTTAACTTAACAGGTGTAAATACTTACTTGGCTGTGGTGAATATTAGTCTTGTGATTTATCGGTCCACGAGGTAATCGGCCAGTTTTTATCCCCAACAGCAGGAGCTGAGGCGGGTCGCATCGTGCACGAATCAGACAGCAGCCACGTCCAGCTTTTATAAGGAATTTATTTCAATATTTCATCAGTAGAATTTAATTTATAACTAATTTATTTCATGATACAACAGGTCATTCATCAAACCAACAGCCCCCTTTGGACAAGGTGCGCGTGTCAAAGCTAACCAATACTGTGAGAACGAGTGTTTCTGCCAGACAAAGGTGGTGAGGAGATGGAGCATCATCAATATCAGAACTATCCACACGACCCGCCCAGAACCCACCAGAACCCACCAGAACCAACAGATCTGCCAGCAGGCCCAATGCAAACCAATCAGCCCAATGCACTGTGGGTAATGGAGTCCAATGGTTGGGGTGCAGGTGTCATAGCCTCATTCTGCCAGGCGTGTTACCCTGAAGTTCTGATCCAACAGTGTGTTCAGAACCTTTGGGGCCCAGTCCAACAGTGTGTTCAGAACCTTTGGGGCCCGCTCCAACAGTATGTTCAGAACCTTTGGGGCCCGCTCCAACAGTATGTTCAGAACCTTTGGGGCCCGCTCCAACAGTATGTTCAGAACCTTTGGGGCCCGGTCCAACAGTGTGTTCAGAACCTTTGGGGCCCGCTCCAACAGTATGTTCAGAACCTTTGGGGCCCGGTCCAACAGTGTGTTCAGAACCTTTGGGGCCCGATCCAACAGTGTGTTCAGAACCTTTGGGGCCCGCTCCAACAGTGTGTTCAGAACCTTTGGGGCCCGATCCAACAGTGTGTTCAGAACCTTTGGGGCCCGCTCCAACAGTGTGTTCAGAACCTTTGGGGCCCGATCCAACAGTGTGTTCAGAACCTTTGGGGCCCGATCCAACAGAGTGTTCAGAACCTTTGGGGCCCGATCCAACAGTGTGTTCAGAACCTTTGGGGCCCGCTCCAACAGTGTGTTCAGAACCTTTGGGGCCCAATCCAACAGTGTGTTCAGAACCTTTGGATCCAACAGTGTGTTCAGAACCTTTGGGTCCAACAGTGTGTTCAGAACCTTTGGGGCCCGATCCAACAGTGTGTTCAGAACCTTTGGATCCAACAGTGTGTTCAGAACCTTTGGGTCCAACAGTGTGTTCAGAACCTTTGGGGCCCGATCCAACAGTGTGTTCAGAACCTTTGGGTCCAACAGTGTGTTCAGAACCTTTGGGGCCCGATCCAACAGTGTGTTCAGAACCTTTGGGGCCCGATCCAACAGTGTGTTCAGAACCTTTGGGGCCCGCTCCAACAGTATGTTCAGAACCTTTGGGGCCCGGTCCAACAGTGTGTTCAGAACCTTTGGGGCCCGATCCAACAGTGTGTTCAGAACCTTTGGGGCCCGATCCAACAGTGTGTTCAGAACCTTTGGGGCCCGATCCAACAGTGTGTTCAGAACCTTTGGGACCCGATCCAACAGTGTGTTCAGAACCTTTGGGGCCCGGTCCAACAGTGTGTTCAGAACCTTTGGGGCCCGATCCAACAGAGTGTTCAGAACCTTTGGGGCCCGCTCCAACAGTATGTTCAGAACCTTTGGGGCCCAGTCCAACAGTGTGTTCAGAACCTTTGGGGCCCGATCCAACAGCGTGTTCAGAACCTTTGGGGCCCGCTCCAACAGTATGTTCAGAACCTTTGGGGCCCAGTCCAACAGTGTGTTCAGAACCTTTGGGGCCCGATCCAACAGCGTGTTCAGAACCTTTGGGGCCCGCTCCAACAGTATGTTCAGAACCTTTGGGGCCCAGTCCAACAGTGTGTTCAGAACCTTTGGGGCCCGCTCCAACAGTATGTTCAGAACCTTTGGGGCCCAGTCCAACAGTGTGTTCAGAACCTTTGGGGCCCAGTCCAACAGCGTGTTCAGAACCTTTGGGGCCCGCTCCAACAGTGTGTTCAGAACCTTTGGGGCCCGATCCAACAGTGTGTTCAGAACCTTTGGGGCCCGCTCCAACAGTGTGTTCAGAACCTTTGGGGCCCGGTCCAACAGCGTGTTCAGAACCTTTGGGGCCCGATCCAACAGCGTGTTCAGAACCTTTGGGGCCCGCTCCAACAGCGTGTTCAGAACCTTTGGGGCCCGCTCCAACAGCGTGTTCAGAACCTTTGGGGCCCGGTCCAACAGCGTGTTCAGAACCTTTGGGGCCCGCTCCAACAGTGTGTTCAGAACCTTTGGGGCCCGGTCCAACAGAGTGTTCAGAACCTTTGGGGCCCGGTCCAACAGTGTGTTCAGAACCTTTGGGGCCCGGTCCAACAGTGTGTTCAGAACCTTTGGGGCCCGCTCCAACAGTGTGTTCAGAACCTTTGGGGCCCGCTCCAACAGTGTGTTCAGAACCTTTGGGGCCCGCTCCAACAGTGTGTTCAGAACCTTTGGGGCCCAGTCCAACAGTGTGTTCAGAACCTTTGGGGCCCGCTCCAACAGCGTGTTCAGAACCTTTGGGGCCCGGTCCAACAGCGTGTTCAGAACCTTTGGGGCCCGCTCCAACAGAGTGTTCAGAACCTTTGGGGCCCGATCCAACAGCGTGTTCAGAACCTTTGGGGCCCGATCCAACAGAGTGTTCAGAACCTTTGGGGCCCGATCCAACAGAGTGTTCAGAACCTTTGGGGCCCGATCCAACAGTGTGTTCAGAACCTTTGGGGCCCGATCCAACAGTGTGTTCAGAACCTTTGGGGCCCGATCCAACAGTGTGTTCAGAACCTTTGGGGCCCGATCCAACAGAGTGTTCAGAACCTTTGGGGCCCGCTCCAACAGCGTGTTCAGAACCTTTGGGGCCCGGTCCAACAGCGTGTTCAGAACCTTTGGGGCCCGGTCCAACAGTGTGTTCAGAACCTTTGGGGCCCGGTCCAACAGCGTGTTCAGAACCTTTGGGGCCCGATCCAACAGTGTGTTCAGAACCTTTGGGGCCCGGTCCAACAGTGTGTTCAGAACCTTTGGGGCCCGCTCCAACAGTGTGTTCAGAACCTTTGGGGCCCGCTCCAACAGTGTGTTCAGAACCTTTGGGGCCCGGTCCAACAGAGTGTTCAGAACCTTCGGGGCCCTTTAGGAGAGAAACTAGCTGATTCCTAAATATGAGGACAGAAGGATGAGTGACTATATTCACCTTTTTATCTTTATTTGTCACTTCCAAACGGATAATAAAGTCATATTCTACATGAAGCTTCCTGTAACAACAGCATCCATCAGATGAAGCCTCTGTTGTAAACTGGGGGATTACAACAGAAACTGGGGATTCTGGGTAATGAAGTTCAGCTTTTTTGCTGAAAACTGAAAGTGGTTCAGTTAGTTTTACCTCCTCGTTGCTGCTGAGCAACCAAGAGGAGGCATTATCCAAACAGCAGCAGAATGGGATTGTGGGAGCTGTAGTCCATAGAATGGGGGGGGGGGGGGTTATGGTGTCTGTCCCAGCACTGAGGGATGATGAGCATTTATGTTGAGGCAGAGATGGATTGTGGGTCATATAGTCCATTAAAAGGTTGTTGTAGTCCCGGTCACAGAGGAACGCCTTTCAGTCTGAGTTAGCACGAGTGTGGGTAATGTAGTCCAGATTGGTTTTTGTAGTCCACCCGAAAAGGACTGAGTTGTAGTCCAAACGGGTAAAGATTGTGGGTAATGTAGTCCAGATGGAGGGGTTGGTTTTTGTAGTCCACCCGAAAAGGACTGAGTTGTAGTCCAAACGGGTGAAGATTATGGGTAATGTAGTCCAGATGGGTGGGTTTTTGTAGTCCACCAGAAAAGGACTGAGTTGTAGTCCAAACAGGTGAAGGTTGTGGGAGATGTAGTCCAGACGGGTGGGTTCTTGTAGTCCACCAGAAAAGGACTGTGGGAGATGTAGTCCAGACGGGTGGGTTCTTGTAGTCCACCAGAAAAGGACTGAGGGAGATGTAGTCCAGTGGTTTTCTGATACTTAAAGCCCTGAATAGACTGTGTGTTTGAGCCCCATCGTTTTATTTACAGTCACACAAGTCTTAATGTACACTACACACGCACGCACGCACGCACACACACACACACCATTTTCACATCACATAAATAAATAAATAGATAAATGAATCAATAAATAAATAGGTTAATATAAATACTTCGATAGTAACTGAACTCTACAGTCTGTGATGTGTTATTTACTGATAATACAGGATTAGTCACTGAACACAGAATCAATCAGCCAATCGTGTGACGGACACACACACATCTGTGCTCCCCGCAACAAAAAAACACATCTCTTGGTTGCCGTGGTTACGGCATTCATGCAATCACTGAGCTCGCTCGTCCTCCTCGTGTAAAAAGAAACAAAACTAATAAAAACAAAGCGTCTGATCCGTGTCAGGTGGCGCCGCCGGGAGGACCGGGACCTGGGGGCGCGTCGATGGCGGCCCTACGGAGGCAGCGGCTGCAGCCAATCAGAGTCGGTCCCGTGCGGGGATCCAGATGTAGGGGCCGCTCTGGTCCTCGATGACCAGCTTGACCTGGTGGTAGACCTCCTCGAAGCTGTCGCCTTGAACGATGGCTGAAAACAGGCAGAGATTAGCGTCAGAGATTAGCGTCAGAGATTAGCGTCAGAGATTAGCGTGAGCGGCGAGCTGCGAGCCGGTCTGCTACACACACAGGTGTGTTGTTGTTTTTTTAACAAATTTTATTCATTAGTTTTAGTTTACAATATTGACAATACAATGCAAGACAATCAACTCTGAATTGCGGAGTAGGACAGAGAGAATAAACAACAACAAACAAAAAGAGATTCTAACTAACAAACAAACAAAAAGGCAGTAATAGCCTCAACAGAGCCTGTATGTAATTATATAAAATCAAGTTTTTCCTTATATGACAACCATTTTCCCCATCTTTTAGCGAATAGTTCTTCTTTCACTTTCAACTTGTATGTGAGATGTTCCATCGCTAGTATATCGTCTATAATTGACATCCGTTGTTTGTTGCTAGGGGTGTTCAGTCTTGAGCCAGTTTTTAGTAGTGGCCTTCTTTCCAGCCACCAGTAGAATCTTAGCCAGATATTAGTCTCCTACATGCACCGATCCATCCAAATGTCCGAGGTACAAAACAAGACAGGATTTAGGAATCACATATCCCAACACATTGCAGAGAACTGAGTGGACATTCCCCCGGAAGGGCCGTATATCTGTGCATTTCCAAAAGATGTGTGTGTGATCTGAATCTACGTGGTTACACAATCTCCTGCGTGGCTGGTGGGTACTTATCTGTTTACTTTTGATTCTAGGTGTGACAAAATATCGAATTACATTCTTCCAATTAAATTCTTTCCATCTCAGTGACTGGGTAGTAGTTTGGTTTGCTTTCCACAGGTGTGTTTTTACCTGTGAAACATTCCAGGAAGTCCTGCTCCAGTTTGATGGCTCGATCCAGAGCTTTCCTGGCCTGGTCCTCCGACAGACGCTTGTTCAGATCCCTGCACACATGTCACACACTGTAAACACACACGTTCATGCGGGGCGTTTCATCGGTGTCGTGCCGGGAGGTTTGAGCGTCAGCTTACAGGATGTTCTCCAGGGACCGCGGCCGGATGAAGATGGCGACCGGGTGGAGCTGAGCGGCCTGCAGCCTCCTCACGGCGTTGGCCGACACGTCCAGGATGCAGTGCTTCCCCTGGCGAACGCACAGCAGCAAAGCCAAAGGTAACTAACGGTTTCAGACGACAGGACCAAGTTATCACACGCCTCAACCAACGTTCCCTCTGAGCTGCTCGCACATTCTCAGCGCACAATAAAATAAGATTCACCATAAACGTATTCATTAATATCCAATACTAGACCGAATCTGATCTAATTAATTAATTAGACCAAAAATGTGTTTTTCTGTTAGCCTGGCTGACGCGTCCACAATCTCGATGAGATGGTGGTCTGGGAACTAGGTGTGCATTTTCTCGTATTTGAGGCGTGGTTTACGAATGCCTAGAGCCGTTTATTGGGCGCTACGAATGTCTATCAAATGACGTCAGGTTCTTCCCATGCTGCTTTGCGCGCGATTCATAGCCAATTGTATCACTTATACCAGATGACGACAGAAATTCGACGAGGAAGAAGAAAAAAAAGTAAAATAAAAGTAAACTTGCGCTCTAAGCTACTTAAATTGACAACAAAGTAGGCCTATATGCTATATTCTACATGAATGTTTATGCTGTAGAGTTGTGAATTTATTTTAATAATGGAGAAATTGAGCAGCCTTGCTTTGTTGTCTACAGTAGTAGATCAACCCTCATCTTACTTTAAAGCTCCCAGAAGTGACGTCGACGCAGCTTTAGCAGCAGAGAAGCTATCAGGCTTGTGTTGATAATAATAAACTCCTGGACTATGTACAAACTTCCAAATGCATCGTTTGGTGAGTACAGACCATATTTGTACAACTGTAGAAGTTTGGTGTCATGGCATGTGATTTTAGTGTGGTAATTTTGGAGATACTGCCAGGGTCCGTTAGCGCTTGTACGAAGCTATTCAGGATAACTCAGTAACTCAGCTGATGTTTGGCCAATATCGAAAAAACTGCGGGTGGGCTACTTGGCTGGATGTCACGGTTCAAATGACCCCAGGGTGAATCTACTCCGAAACACTTTCTAAGTCTGCATCGAACGGTAACGTTGTGTCCGCTGTCATGTTGGATTAACACTCTACAAGCTTCGGTGTAGCGCATAGACGTCATCATCGTCTTGCTGCCACCCCCCCCCCCCGTCTGTGATTGGTTCCCAAACTCTGGCAAAAATAAGGGCGGTGGTTTCCAGGCTGACTTTGCAGTGAGAATGAAATCGAGCGCAAAGCAGCATGGGATTTCCCAGGCTATTTTTCTGTACCATTTTTCAATATGTTTTTGTTTGTTTGTTTTGTTTTTGTTTATTTTGTTAAACGGTGTCATACACCAAAAAGGTGCCCAGCCAGCATGGGCTTACAAGACACACCATAAGTAATAAAAAGCAAAAGTCAAAAGAACATCTCCATAATAGCTAATGCAACATATACGGTCCTCAGTAGACAACAACCCCACTCAGACATAAAGTTGGTGAGCTTCCAACACATATTAGGCTAAATAAAACACTATTTCGCTAAACAAATATGTTAGTCTGCACTCATCGGACATAGAAAACAAATCATGACATTCCAAGGTCAATTTAAGGAAGAGCTTAAGTCTAAATACATGGTAAAAAGGACAATAAAACACAAAATGTAATGCAGTGAGTGACAGGTGTTCAGCCAATGATACGATACGGTTTACTTACGCAATGCAGCCAATCAGAGCATTGATGGTGCTTGCATATGTGCCCTGCCCATACGCGCCGTGCAGGTTAGCTAGCTAACAACAGTGCGGCAGAGTTAGGAGCTAAGAGACGCCCCTTATCATGGCGAAATGAACGGGCAGCGCCAGCGACACATCCACTCACTGAGCCAAAGTAAAAAAGAAATGCGGTTCTTTTAGGATGGAATGGCTGCCTGAGTGCAAACAGAAGCGGTGAAACTGGGGGAGATTTTTCCTTTTTCGAGTCAAGTCAACCGACACAAACATTGTCTTACCTCCCTACCATTTGCATCCGCTACCATCCCACTCTTCTTCTTTTACATTTTTGTTCATTCCTTGTTTTGTGTATTTTGTATTCTGATTTGTAATCAGTGTATTGTGTATTCTGTGTCTGTCTGTATAAGCTACTGGATCCTTAAATTTCCCTCGGGATTAATAAAGTATCTATCTATCTATCTATCTATCTATCTATCTATCTATCTATCTATCTATCTGAGAAAGGTCTACTCTGCAAAACAAGGCTGCACGCATGACTCTCACATATAACAGATAACATACTACACATCTCATGAACAACAAGATTTTTGTCTTTTTCATTTTAAGTGGGCCAAATCACTTATATTAAAAGTAAACTAATGAAAACTGCTGCTGTGATTTGATTCTTTTAATAAGCCGTGTAACTTGCTATGATCCAAGGTTTTGAACAGGTGTGATACAGGTGTATGCTTTAGTATGCTGCTCACAGTGGTCCACAGTGTGTTTGCCCAGAAACATGAAAAATCAGAGGGAACATCGGCCTCAACGCCTCCTCACGATACAAACTGTGATGTCATCATAGCGTCACCATGGCAACAAAAGCAGTCTAACAGAGAGTGACAACAAAGTGTCGCTATGGAAACAAACAGCACTGCATGAGAGGCCCCTCTCCAAAGGGGGGTGCCCCAGGGCTCCATGCTGGGACCCCTGCTCTGTGGACCAGGCGCCACCTCCTGGTGTTGCTGCTCTACAGACGAAACCCAACTGTTCCCGTTAACTGTTTCAGTTTAAAGTCGGAGCTCCGCCTTCACCTCTCTGAGACTCATCCAGCCAGCCGGTCCATCCAGCACAATATGAACCCCCACCTCAGGTTTCTCAATGACCAGTCCTCCTCTGACCATGCTGACTCAGTAAATCTGGTTATATCTAACACCAGCTGCTGCTGCAGAACCCCCCACAGATGATCCAGAACCCAGGTGACTCAGCTGTTCCATCAACCATCACATGACTCTCCTCTCTGACTCCTCTGACTCCTCTGACTCCTCTGACTCACTCTGAATCCGGACTTCTGGACCTCCACTGGAAAAAATGCCCCTCCAAAAATAAGTAAAAAAACAACAAATAAAAGACGTTTTTGCTTGAAATAAGCAAAAAAAAATCTGCCAATGGAACTAGTGAAAATCGGCTTGTCAAGATTTCTTGAAATAAAATGTGATATTTAGGACTTTTGAGATAAAAGTGATCTTGAAATAAGCTTAAAAACCTCTTCAAATGTAAAAAAAAAAGCTTGTTTCATGTGAAATATGACTCAAAACAATTTGTTTTCAAGACTTTTTCACTTAACAAGATATTCCAGATGTATTGTATTAAAACAAGTCCCTATATCTGGCTGAAATGGAACTTGTTAGGCAGTTGTGTCTTATATTAAGTGTAATGAGATACTCAATGAGACAAATGTACTTGGTAAGATTTAGATTTTTTTCAGTGTCTGTGATCCTCTGAGGAACCTTCTCTGGTTCTGTGCAGGTCCAGTCCGGGTTATAAAGGACTGGTTATAAAAAAGGCTATCAGTTCATTTCACTGTTGACTTATATGACGTGTTTTGTCCTTTTGTTTGGAAAATTAATTACACACAAAATTTGATTGTATAAAAGGTTTTAAGCATAACTCTACAAAAAAATCAAGGGGAGCGAAAATACTATCAAATTATAACTTAGCTTTAACAAGAAGTGTAAAACTTTAATGTGACATTTCACATTTCAGGGACAGCAAACTCACAACACACACGGGCTTACCATAGTTTACATCTTCTTATTATCCCGTTCCCCTATGTTTTATCAAAAAGGTAAGCTTGGAAAAATGTCTCTTCGTCTCTTTTTGTGTCCACCAAGAAGTGATTTCAGCAAGATTATTATTATATTACATATACATTACACCACAATGCATCCATTCTATCCGCTCTTCTTTTTTAATTATCTTAATTTTATACAAATTTTATTCAATTCATTTTATTGCACTTGTGGAAGGCATTTAATGCCCTGCAGCGCTTTTAGCACTTTTACCATTTCTGAATCGTGTTTTATGTTTTTTTTATTTATTTTTTTATCCTGTTGTAAAGGGCTATATAAATAAAGTTTGATTGATTGATTGATTGATATATATAGATATAATATATGTAAATATATTTTTTTAACAATATGGTCATTCCCAATACTGAATCCGGACTTCTGGACCGGTTCTGCTCAGATTCTGAGCCCATCCCTGCAGTGATTGGTTTCCATGACGCAGGCTGACCATCACCATGGTAACCGGCGCGCCTCACCTGCTCGGCCACCTGTCTGACGCTCTGCACCGACGTCCCGTACAGGTGGTTGTTGTACTGCCCCGCCTCGATGAAGCGGTGCGACTGGATGTCCCGCTCCATCTGCTCCCGCGACGAGACGAAGTGGTAGTCCCGCCCGTCGGCCTCGTAGTCCCTGCGGGGGCGCGTCGTATCTGTGGGCGGAGCCAGAGAGTGACATCATCATCCCCTGTTCGTTCACGCTGCCTCTCCTCACCGCGGGCGGCTGGCGACTTACGGGGGACGCAGGAGCCGAACTTGTCCGGGTACTCGGACAGGAGGTCGTCGTTGACCCGGTCTTTGGTCGGCCCCAGGATGATGACGGGACGGGCGTAGTCCACTACAGACAGTCAGAGCAAACTTTATTTACACCCACTCATTAACAACAAGGAAGCAAAGGCTGAACTGCTCAGAGATGTGGAGTCAGAGGCTGTGTTCGAAACCGCATACTGCATACTACATACTACATACTGCATACTACATACTGCATACTACATACTACATACTGCATACTACATACTGCATACTGCATACTACATACTACATACTACATACTACATACTGCATACTACATACTACATACTACATACTACATACTACATACTGCATACTGCATACTACATACTGCATACTGCATACTGCATACTACATACTGCATACTGCATACTGCATACTACATACTACATACTGCATACTGCATACTACATACTGCATACTGCATACTGCATACTACATACTACATACTACATACTACATACTGCATACTGCATACTGCATACTACATACTGCATACTGCATACTGCATACTACATACTACATACTGCATACTGCATACTACATACTGCATACTGCATACTGCATACTACATACTGCATACTACATACTGCATACTGCATACTACATACTGCATACTGCATACTGCATACTACATACTACATACTACATACTGCATACTACATACTGCATACTGCATACTACATACTACATACTACATACTGCATACTACATACTGCATACTGCATACTACATACTGCATACTGCATACTGCATACTACATACTGCATACTGCATACTGCATACTACATACTGCATACTGCATACTACATACTGCATACTGCATACTGCATACTACATACTGCATACTACATACTGCATACTACATACCGCATACTGCATACTACATACTAAATACTACATACTACCTACTGCATACCGCATACTGCATACTACATACTACATACTGCATACTACATACTGCATACTACATACTACATACTACATACTACATACTGCATACTAAATACTACATACTACATACTACATACTGCATACTACATACTGCATACTACATACTACATACCGCATACTGCATACTACATACTAAATACTACATACTACCTACTGCATACCGCATACTGCATACTACATACTACATACTGCATACTACATACTACATACTGCATACTGCATACTGCATACTACAAACTACATACTACATACTGGATACTACATACCGCATACTGCATACTACATACTACATACTACATACTACCTACTGCATACTACATACTGCATACTGCATACTGGATACTACATACCGCATACTGCATACTACATACTACATACTGCATACTACATACTGCATACTGCATACTACATACTACATACTACCTACTGCATACTACATACTGGATACTATATACTGCATACTACATACTACATACTGCATACTGCATACTACATACTGGATACTATATACTGCATACTGCATACTACATACTACATACTACATACTACCTACTGCATACTACATACTGGATACTATATACTGCATACTACATACTACATACTGGATACTACATACTGCATACTACATACTACATACTGCATACTGCATACTACATACTGGATACTATATACTGCATACTGCATACTACATACTACATACTACATACTACCTACTGCATACTACATACTGGATACTATATACTGCATACTACATACTACATACTGGATACTACATACTGCATACTACATACTACATACTGCATACTGCATACTGGATACTATATACTGCATACTACATACTACATACTGGATACTATATACTGCATACTACATACTACATACTGCATACTACATACTGGATACTACATACTGCATACTACATACTACATACTGCATACTACATACTACATACTGCATACTGCATACTACATACTGCATACTACATACTACATACTGCATACTGCATACTACATACTGGATACTATATACTGCATACTACATACTACATACTGGATACTATATACTGCATACTACATACTACATACTGCATACTACATACTGGATACTACATACTGCATACTACATACTACATACTGCATACTACATACTACATACTGCATACTGCATACTACATACTGCATACTACATACTACATACTGCATACTGCATACTGCCTACTACATACTTGCAAACTGCATACTTCCATTCTGCATACTACATACTACATACTGATCGATCAGACCGTATGCAGAGCGTTTACCCACAATGCATTTCGCTCCTGCCCGAGCCGAAATCAGCCGGCCTGAAGCTGATTTCTCTTAAGCTCTAAACTCTGTAAACTTTAGCAACATTTGAAACATTTTCAGGCGAGAAAGTAGTCGTTTAGATCCCCAACGTGTTGAAAACCTGACAAAATACCGGCTGTTTACAATTTTGTGCCGACGAATTAGTAGTAAAGGATTTCATTAAAGATGTAGAAGAAGAACACCTGTCCTCCTCAAGTGAAACTACAAATAAACCATCTGAGGACGACACTGACCTTCAATCTGAGTGATGAGCTCGTAGCTGTGAACGAACCCTTCTCGACCTGGGAGGAGAAGACACACACAGGTAAAGGTAAAGGTGGGTCATACACCACAACAGGGGGTTCATGGTGATGACATCACGCAGTTCAAGATGACAGAAGAGAAGTTTTCAACGACAGATGTTTGACACATCACCATCTGATGGCTGTTTCTCATCAGTGATGCTGAGATGAGTATTATTGGTTAAATATGACCGTTATATGTCTCATTAATCTGCATTTATATCAGCTATTAAAGAGCAAAAGACATATAAAAACAATCAGGTCCAGGTCAATTTATTCCTTCAGACTAATCTGCATTTTTTTATCTCTTGGAAAACTCCAAAAACAGGTTATTTTAGCTGCTGTTTCTTTAATATTCAGATAAGAACTCGTAGCTGTGGGAACCCAGGAGCAGCTGGAGGAGGCGGCTGTACCCCGGGTGTTCAGAGCGTCTGCAAGCAGCCAGTTAGCATAGCTCCAGATTTAAAGGTTGGACCGCGAGGAACGCAGATTTATGGCTTCACGATCAGGATCAGACTGAAGACGAATCAGGGCCAGGAGGAGATAAAAGCACATCATCTACATAAAGGTTACAGATGGAAAGATTTGAACGATCAAAGGACGTTACAGATGATGAAGAACTATGTAAATGTAAATGTTCCCAGACAGGAGCCCTGTGGCACCTCATGTCTGATCACTGATGCATCTGTTTGACCTCATGATGTCTGTTAATCCTTTAACTCTCACTTTGAGGAACATTTCATCCCCCTGGTCTATGGGGATCTGGTCTAAGTACTCACACTCATTGTTACATTGTTACTTTTAGTCTTAGTCTTTACCTTTATTTTCTGCCTTTGATTCATTATTCTGTTAACATCATTATTAACTCACGTTTGTGTTGCTGAAGCACGTAGTTCATGATGTAGTTCATGATGTGGTTCATGATGTGGTTCATGATGTAGTTCATGATGTAGTTCATGATGTAGTTCATGATGTGGTTCATGATGTAGTTCATGATGTAGTTCATGATGTAGTTCATGATGTGGTTCATGATGTGGTTCATGATGTGGTTCATGATGTGGTTCATGATGTGGTTCATGATGTGGTTCATGATGTGGTTCATGATGTGGTTCATGATGTGGTTCATGATGTAGTTCATGATGTAGTTCATGATGTAGTTCATGATGTAGTTCATGATGTGGTTCATGATGTGGTTCATGATGTAGTTCATGATGTAGTTCATGATGTAGTTCATGATGTAGTTCATGATGTAGTTCATGATGTGGTTCATGATGTGGTTCATGATGTGGTTCATGATGTGGTTCATGATGTGGTTCATGATGTGGTTCATGATGTGGTTCATGATGTAGTTCATGATGTAGTTCATGATGTGGTTCATGATGTAGTTCATGATGTAGTTCATGATATAGTTCATGATGTAGTTCATGATGTGGTTCATGATGTAGTTCATGATGTAGTTCATGATGTAGTTCATGATATAGTTCATGATGTAGTTCATGATGTAGTTCATGATATAGTTCATGATGTAGTTCATGATGTAGTTCATGATGTGGTTCATGATGTAGTTCATGATGTAGTTCATGATATAGTTCATGATGTAGTTCATGATGTGGTTCATGATGTAGTTCATGATGTAGTTCATGATGTGGTTCATGATGTAGTTCATGATGTAGTTCATGATGTGGTTCATGATGTAGTTCATGATGTAGTTCATGATATAGTTCATGATGTAGTTCATGATGTGGTTCATGATGTAGTTCATGATGTGGTTCATGATGTAGTTCATGATGTAGTTCATGATGTGGTTCATGATGTAGTTCATGATATAGTTCATGATGTAGTTCATGATGTGGTTCATGATGTAGTTCATGATGTAGTTCATGATATAGTTCATGATGTAGTTCATGATGTGGTTCATGATGTGGTTCATGATGTAGTTCATGATGTGGTTCATGATGTAGTTCATGATGTAGTTCATGATATAGTTCATGATATAGTTCATGATGTAGTTCATGATGTAGTTCATGATGTGGTTCATGATGTAGTTCATGATGTAGTTCATGATATAGTTCATGTGTAGTTCATGATGTGGTTCATGATATAGTTCATGATATAGTTCATGATGTAGTTCATGATGTGGTTCATGATGTAGTTCATGATGTAGTTCATGATGTAGTTCATGATGTGGTTCATGATGTAGTTCATGATGTAGTTCATGATATAGTTCATGATGTAGTTCATGATGTGGTTCATGATGTGGTTCATGATGTAGTTCATGATGTGGTTCATGATGTAGTTCATGATATAGTTCATGATGTGGTTCATGATGTAGTTCATGATGTAGTTCATGATATAGTTCATGATGTAGTTCATGATGTGGTTCATGATGTGGTTCATGATGTAGTTCATGATATAGTTCATGATGTAGTTCATGATGTGGTTCATGATGTAGTTCATGATGTAGTTCATGATATAGTTCATGATATAGTTCATGATGTGGTTCATGATATAGTTCATGATGTAGTTCATGATGTGGTTCATGATGTGGTTCATGATGTAGTTCATGATATAGTTCATGATGTAGTTCATGATGTAGTTCATGATATAGTTCATGATGTAGTTCATGATGTGGTTCATGATGTAGTTCATGATATAGTTCATGATATAGTTCATGATGTGGTTCATGATATAGTTCATGATGTAGTTCATGATATAGTTCATGATGTAGTTCATGATGTGGTTCATGATATAGTTCATGATGTAGTTCATGATGTGGTTCATGATGTGGTTCATGATGTGGTTCATGATGTAGTTCATGATGTAGTTCATGATATAGTTCATGATGTAGTTCATGATGTGGTTCATGATGTAGTTCATG
This sequence comes from Odontesthes bonariensis, assembly GCF_027942865.1. NCBI lineage: Eukaryota > Metazoa > Chordata > Actinopteri > Atheriniformes > Atherinopsidae > Odontesthes > Odontesthes bonariensis. The sequence goes on from NC_134524.1 coordinate 546,685, forward strand.
ATATAGTTCATGATGTGGTTCATGATGTAGTTCATGATATAGTTCATGATGTAGTTCATGATGTAGTTCATGATGTAGTTCATGATATAGTTCATGATGTAGTTCATGATGTGGTTCATGATGTAGTTCATGATATAGTTCATGATGTGGTTCATGATGTAGTTCATGATATAGTTCATGATGTAGTTCATGATGTGGTTCATGATGTAGTTCATGATATAGTTCATGATGTGGTTCATGATGTAGTTCATGATATAGTTCATGATGTAGTTCATGATGTAGTTCATGATGTGGTTCATGATGTAGTTCATGATGTAGTTCATGATATAGTTCATGATGTAGTTCATGATGTGGTTCATGATGTAGTTCATGATATAGTTCATGATGTGGTTCATGATGTAGTTCATGATATAGTTCATGATGTAGTTCATGATGTAGTTCATGATGTAGTTCATGATATAGTTCATGATGTAGTTCATGATGTGGTTCATGATGTAGTTCATGATATAGTTCATGATGTGGTTCATGATGTAGTTCATGATCAGGTGTTTTAAACATTATATTAAAGTTACTACAGCAGAGCTGTCACAGCATCAGACTGTTGAGGCCAAAGGCATTCACAAAACAGGTGGGGAAGGTGTGATGGAGGTGGGGAAGGTGTGATGGAGGTGGGGAAGGTGTGATGGAGGTGGGGAAGGTGTGATGGAGGTGGGGGAGGTGGGGAAGGTGTGATGGAGGTGGGGAAGGTGTGATGGAGGTGGGGAAGGTGTGATGGAGGTGGGGAAGGTGTGATGAGGTGGGGAAGGTGTGATGGAGGTGGGGAAGGTGTGACGATGGTCTGTTCTTGCTCTCGGTGAAGAAGGACGCATTTTCTCTGTCTCCCCACCCTCCCTTTTCTGCCCTGCTTCAGCGTGTCTGAGTTTTGTCTTTTGGAGCCTCTCTCTACATATCGTACGAATTAAAGAATGATGGATCTGGTCAGCTGGTCTCTCAACGCAATTGATCAAATTTTCTCTTAATGCAAAACTGGGAGAAGGAGAACCCTCATGCCCTGCCGGGACATTCTTCGCTGGATACTCACTTCCTGGGGGAAGTGGAGCATTGTGTGTTTATCGATGTTCTCAGTCGAGGATGATGAAGATTTATACACATTTGGATTTATGATTACTGGTTTCCTGCTGTTTGGTGACTCTAAAATTGTCCTTAGGAGTGAGTGTGAGCGTGTGTGGTTGTTTGTCTCGTTTGTCTCTGTGTGGCCCTGTGATGGACTGGCGGCCTGTCCAGGGTGTACCCCACCTCTCGCCCACTGACTGCTGGGATTGGCTCCAGCCCCCCCGCGACCCGACCGACGGATTCAGCGGTATAGAAACTGGATGGATGGTTTCCTGCTGTTTGGAGTTGGAGGATACGTGGCATATCGAGAAATGAAGAAAACGTGGGCAGCGTTTGAGGGGGTCGGCAGAGCAATCAACACTCAGACTGAGATGCTACGTGAGCAGAATGGGAAGCTGGATGCGACCCTTACACAGGTTCGCAGGCTGGCTGAGGTTCCTGGACTCAGAAGAGAAATGGAATAAATCTGGGAGAAAGCTGATCGCTCAGACCGGGCGGAAAGGTCCTGGAATTTGGCTTTACATCCCACAATTTGGCTGTTTCGATTCGCCATTGAGACGCACCAGCAAAGACTTCCAGGCAGGCGGAAAAATTAAGAGTCTGCCTGACCCAAACAATTGTTGTTATCTCAATCTGGCTCCCCCGTGCTGGCCTTGGCTGCCAGCTGCAGCTTCTCCTGGATGCTATGTAAATAAGACGCTCTGCCCCATGTGCTCCCTCCCCTTCCTGAGGACTCCTGTGGAAACTGTTTAGACTGGTTGATAAACTTTCCATCGCATTATCAAGGACAATGGGCTCTGAGACAGCGCTTCATGGACCTACTTGCACACACCCACATGCTCATTGATTAACATACGCTCACTGAGCTGCATGGCCACGGTCACCCGTCTCCCTTGTTTGTTTTTTATGTTGTCTGTCTGGATGGATCGTACTGGAACTTACTTTTCGTTATACTATATGTGTAATGACAATAAAATTGAATCTCATCATCATCATTCCTCTCAAATTGATTGATTGATTGATCTTTTTAAATTTATTTGTTTATTTAGTCATTTATTAGTAGTATTTTTTTACTAGAATTGGTATCATTATTGTTGTTGTTAATACAATCATTGAAAATATTTACAAAAAATGTTGATCTACTTGACTAATTTGAATTTCCCCCATTGGGGGATGATTAAAGTATTTTTCTATTTCTGTCATCTCATGAAGAGGGTCAGCAGTCGGTACCTTTACTCTTCATCCGGGACCACTCCTTCCTCTCCACTCTGAAACACACAAAGTCGGTGTTCACAGTGAGTGTTCACACCCTGGAAAAAATGCCCCTCCAAAAATAAGTAAAAAAACAACAAATAAAAGACGTTTTTGCTTGAAATAAGCAAAAAAATCTGCCAATGGAACTAGTGAAAATCGGCTTGTCCAAATTTCTTGAAATAAAATGTGATATTTAGGACTTTTGAGATAAAAGTGATCATGAAATTAGCTTAAAAACCTCTTCAAATGAAAAAACAAAAAAAAAGCTTGTTTCATATGATATGTGACTCAAAACAATCTGAAATAGTACTTGTTAGGCAGTTGTGTCTTATATTAAGTGTAATGAGATATTTTGACTAGAAATGAGACAAATATACTTGGTAAGACTGATTTTTTCCATTCGGCACCACCACAGAAACCTCAGGAACCACGGGAACACCTGTCACAGGTGCGGCTGCTCACCTGTGTTTGGACGGGACGTATCCCAGCTCCTCCAGCTCCCCCTGCTGGTTGACCCGCCGGGCCTGCCACCACTCGTCGTCGGCGCTGTCCATCACGTGAAGAACCTCCCCAAAGTTAAAGTCCAGAGCCTGGGACAGGACGCCGCAGTCCCACTGCTTATCGTAGTCGAACAGAGCTCTGAAAGCAGATCACATGATCACACTCGGTCCTACAGGACCCGCCATCTTTACGCCTCAGGTGCGGCGGCTCGGCGTACCTGATGTAGAAGGTGCGGTTGGTTCTCAGGCTGCCGGACGAGCTGTTCATCATCTGCTCCCTCAGGTCGTGGATCTTTGCTTCAAACCGGCTGTACTCTGCACACACAGCCTGCCTGTTAGCTGAAGCAGGGGTTCACAAACTTTTCCGTGCCAAGGCCCCCCAAACAGTATCAGCTTCTGGCCCCCTTTGCAAACCACAGACAATGCTACAAAATATGTAAAGAAACATCAACTTTTAGAACGTATTTTCTTTCTTTTATTCACGGACAGCAGCTCGCTGTGTGAATGCAGCCTGACTAAATGCTCTTCTTTACGTCTGAAGAAGTCGACCATTTTTTCAGACTCTGACGGATGTTTTTGTATCAAGTGACGCTGAAGTTTCGAAGGTTTTGAACACTCATTTAGAGGGTCTCCAGACAGAGGACGCCATTTTTCTGTACGGCTGTAAAGCCAAACTTAATGTATGCTGCCTCATACTTTCTGATTTTAGTCGGCCAGTTCTTTCGGTCTCTTCCAAGTCAAAAATCTGTCCATTTTGGCTAAGCTAGCTACACGCTAGCTTGAGGAGCAGAGCAGCTTCAGAACAGGCACAAACCGCCAGGTCTACCATGTTTTGACTGGCAGCCAATCAGAAAGACAAGCATGGCAAATAACATTTCCATATGACATATTATTATAAATTATTTTACAATATTGATTAAAAAAATGTGACAATTTTTTATTATGAAAAATTTACACAAATTTACAAAAATTTAATTCTATTTTTTTCTTATCTTCACTCCAATTTTCTGAGCCCCCCCCTAGCGCCCCCTGGCGGCCCCCACTTTGAAAACCACTGAGCTAAAGGACTTCAGACTGGACCTGCTAACATCCTAACATCCAGCACATCAGACTCATCATATCCACACAGACCCTACCGGACAGTATAAAGGCATTATAAAGACGTTATACAGAGGTTATAAAGACATTATAAAGACAGTATAAAGACGTTATAAACAAGTTATAAACACGTTATACTCATATCCACACAGACCCTACCGGACGTTATAAAGAGTCAAGACATTATAAAGAGGTTATAAAGGCATTATAAAGACGTTATAAAGACGTTATAAAGGCGTTATAAAGACGTTAGAAAGGCGTTATAAAGAGGTTATAAAGGCGTTATAAAGGCATTATAAAGGCGTTATAAAGACGTTAGAAAGGCGTTATAAAGACGTTATAAAGGCGTTATAAAGGCGTTATAAAGACGTTATAAAGGCATTATAAAGGCGTTATAAAGACGTTAGAAAGGCGTTATAAAGAGGTTATAAAGGCATTATAAAGGCGTTATAAAGACGTTATAAAGGCATTATAAAGGCGTTATAAAGACGTTAGAAAGGCGTTATAAAGACGTTATAAAGGCGTTATAAAGACGTTATAAAGGCGTTATAAAGGCGTTATAAAGACGTTATAAAGGCATTATAAAGGCGTTATAAAGACGTTATAAAGACGTTATAAAGGTGTTATAAAGACGTATTACTCACCTTCAGGCCTGTACTGAGCCACTATGGTCACCGTCTGCCCGGCGTTCTTCAGAGCGGCTGCAGCCTGCTCGTGTGTGGCGTACCTGAGATCCACGCCGTTCACCTGCACACAGACAGGAGTCAGACTGTGGGGACCTGGTCTGTGGGGACCTGGTCTGTGGGGACCTGGTCTGTGGGGACCTGGTCTATGGGGACCTGGTCTATGGGGACCTGGTCTATGGGGACCTGGTCTGTGGGGACATGGTCTGTGGGGACATGGTCTATGGGGACATGGTCTGTGGGGACCTGGTCTATGGGGACATGGTCTGTGGGGACATGGTCTGCGGGGACATGGTCTATGGGGACCTGGTCCGTGGGGACATGGTCTATGGGGACATGGTCTGTGGGGACATGGTCTATGGGGACCTGGTCTGTGAGGACATGGTCTATGGGGACATGGTCTATGGGGACCTGGTCTATGGGGACCTGGTCTATGGGGACATGGTCTGTGGGGACATGGTCTGCGGGGACATGGTCTATGGGGACCTGGTCTGCGGGGACATGGTCTATGGGGACCTGGTCCGTGGGGACATGGTCTGTGGGGACCTGCTCTATGGGGACCTGGTCTGTGGGGACCTGATCTGTGGGGATCTGGTTTAAGTACTCACACTGAGGACCTGGTCTATGGGGACCTGGTCTATGGGGACCTGGTTACTCACGCTGAGGATCTGGTCTAAGTACTCACGCTGAGGATCTGGTCTGTGGGGACCTGGTCTAAGTACTCACGCTGAAGATCTGGTCTGTGGGGACCTGGTCTAAGTACTCACGCTGAGGATCTGGTCTGTGGGGACCTGGTCTAAGTACTCACGCTGAGGATCTGGTCTGTGGGGACCTGGTCTAAGTACTCACGCTGAGGATCTGGTCTGTGGGGACCTGGTCTAAGTACTCACGCTGAAGATCTGGTCTGTGGGGACCTGGTCTAAGTACTCACGCTGAGGATCTGGTCTATGGGGACCTGGTTTAAGTACTCACGCTGAGGATCTGGTCTATGGGGACCTGGTTACTCACGGTGAGGATCTGGTCTATGGGGACCTGGTCTATGGGGACCTGCTTACTCACGCTGAGGACCTGGTCAATGGAGACCTGGTCTATGGGGACCTGGTTACTCACGCTGAGGACCTGGTCTATGGGGACCTGGTCTATGGGGACCTGGTTACTCACGCTGAGGACCTGGTCTATGGGGACCTGGTTACTCATGATGAGGACCTGGTCTAAGTACTCACGCTGAGGATCTGGTCCCCCTTGCGCAGCTCCCCGCTCAGGTCTGCTGGTCCTCCTGCCAGGATGAAGGAGATGAAGATCCCCTCTCCGTCCTCCCCACCCACGATGTTGAAGCCCAGACCGGTGGAGCCGCGCTGGATGCAGACTCTGCGGGGCTCCCGGGAGTAGTCGTCCTCCCCCATCATGCCGCGGGGGATGGGGGAGTACCGGCGCGGGGATGGGGGAGGGAGGGCCTGGGGGTAGTCGCACATGTAGTCCGGCTCCATGTAGGCTGCAGGGGAGACGCAGAGTTTGGTTTGATTACACTGAGGAAGAAGGCGGGACTCCAGGATCAAACCGGATCTCAGGTACCGGATCTCAGGTGTACGTACAGCTGGTCAGGTCGGGCGGGCTGTAGCGCTCGACTTGGTTGATGTACTGCGAGGTGGGCGTGGCCACCTTCAGGTAGACCACCTCCCCCGTGTTCTTGAGGGCCGTCACGGCGTCTTCGTGCAGGATGTTCTCCAGGGACATGTGGTTCACCTGCCGGGTTCAGAGCTCAGGTTAGACCCCGGTCCTGTGAGGAAGCACCGACAAAAAGAAGAAGACGGGTCACGTACCGCCAGGATTTTGTCCCCAATCTGTAGCCGCCCATCGCGATGAGCAGCTCCACCCTCGATGATCTTGGTGACGTAGATGCTGTTGTCTCCAGGAACGTGTTGGTTCCCCACTCCTCCGGCTATGCTGAAGCCCAGACCTGAACCAGAGGGGGGCAAGATCTGTCAGTTCAAAGACCTGGATCAGAACCAGGTGAACACCTGGTTCTGATCCAGGTTATTCTGCTGTGAACACCTGGTTCTGATCCAGGTTATTCTGCTGTAAACACCTGGTTCTGATCCAGGTCATTCTGCTGTGAACACCTGGTTCTGATCCAGGTCATTCTGCTGTAAACACCTGGTTCTGATCCAGGTTATTCTGCTGTGAACACCTGGTTCTGATCCAGGTTATTCTGCTGTGAACACCTGGTTCTGATCCAGGTCATTCTGCTGTGAACACCTGGTTCTGATCCAGGTCATTCTGCTGTGAACACCTGGTTCTGATCCAGGTTATTCTGCTGTAAACACCTGGTTCTGATCCAGGTTATTCTGCTGTGAACACCTGGTTCTGATCCAGGTTATTATGCTGTAAACACCTGGTTCTGATCCAGGTTATTCTGCTGTGAACACCTGGTTCTGATCCAGGTCATTCGGCTGTGAACACCTGGTTCTGATCCAGGTTATTATGCTGTGAACACCTGGTTCTGATCCAGGTTATTCTGCTGTGAACACCTGGTTCTGATCCAGGTAAACACCTGGTTCTGATCCAGGTGAACACCTGGTTCTGATCCAGGTTATTCTGCTGTGAACACCTGGTTCTGATCCAGGTTATTCTGCTGTGAACACCTGGTTCTGATCCAGGTTATTCTGCTGTGAACACCTGGTTCTGATCCAGGTCATTCTGCTGTGAACACCTGGTTCTGATCCAGGTTATTCTGCTGTGAACACCTGGTTCTGATCCAGGTCATTCTGCTGTAAACACTTGGTTCTGATCCAGGTTATTATGCTGTGAACACCTGGTTCTGATCCAGGTTATTATGCTGTGAACACCTGGTTCTGATCCAGGTTATTATGCTGTGAACACCTGGTTCTGATCCAGGTTATTCTGCTGTAAACACCTGGTTCTGATCCAGGTTATTATGCTGTGAACACCTGGTTCTGATCCAGGTTATTCTACTGTAAACACCTGGTTCTGATCCAGGTCATTCTGCTGTGAACACCTGGTTCTGATCCAGGTCATTCTGCTGTAAACACCTGGTTCTGATCCAGGTGAACACCTGGTTCTGATCCAGGTTATTCTACTGTAAACACCTGGTTCTGATCCAGGTCATTCTGCTGTGAACACCTGGTTCTGATCCAGGTCATTCTGCTGTAAACACCTGGTTCTGATCCAGGTGAACACCTGGTTCTGATCCAGGTTATTCTACTGTAAACACCTGGTTCTGATCCAGGTAATTCTGCTGTAAACACCTGGTTCTGATCCAGGTGAACACCTGGTTCTGATCCAGGTTATTCTACTGTAAACACCTGGTTCTGATCCAGGTGAACACCTGGTTCTGATCCAGGTCATTCTGCTGTGAACACCTGGTTCTGATCCAGGTGAACACCTGGTTCTGATCCAGGTTATTCTGCTGTAAACACCTGGTTCTGATCCAGGTAAACACCTTGTTCTGATCCAGGTTATTATGCTGTGAACACCTGGTTCTGATCCAGGTGAACACCTGGTTCTGATCCAGGTTATTCTGCTGTGAACACCTGGTTCTGATCCACAAACCTTTGGGTCCCTTCATCAGTTTGATCTGGGTGACGCGCTCACTGGACGGGCGTCTCCGCAGGACGTACAGCCTCACCACAGGCCCCGCCTCCTTCAGCGCCTCCACGGCGAAGGAGTGCGTGACCTCGCGGACGTCCACGTCGTTGACGAACACGACGCTGTCGTTCACCCTGGAGACGGACAGAGAGAGTAAACCGGGTCAGAACCGGGTGGCGCTGGGGCGGGTCGTGATGGAGGCGCCGCGTCGCACCTGAGGCGCCCGTCCTGGGACGCCGCTCCCCCAGGGATGATCTTGGTGATGAAGATGGACGGGTCATCTCCGATGTGAGGGTTATCGGTTCCTCCTGCGATGCTGAAGCCCAGTCCAGAGTTGCCCTGAAGCACAGACGGACACATCAGGACCGGAACAACATGGCCGCCTGTTCGTGTTTCTGACCCTCTGATTAAAGGGGAAGTTCATTATGAAGGCATAGACACACATCTTACTCTGTTGCCAGACTCTTATTTTTCCCTTTCTGCCCTAAAGTTCGGCGTGCTACTAAACTGGCAGCGATACTCCCACCGACATAAAAAGCACACCGTTGCGTGCGTATCGATCGGGAATGGTGTGCTATTTCGTTTGGCTCTCATTAGTCAAAAGGAATTCCGGCAAAATCGGAAAATGTCGGAAAAATGTGGACGGGAAAACGCATGGAAAATGAAAAAAAATGCCATTTTGGGCCTTAACGAGCTTGAAAATGGCCTTTTCAGAGGCCTTATAACTCAGCCATACAGCATAGCACAGACCTCATTCAAAGTTTGTAAGTGACACGAGACTCTCGGCTTTAACTGAATCGAAGGGTTTGTATATATCTCATACAGCTTGGACGCAACGGCAGTTTACGTTTTAGGGAGACAAAGTGTCAGGTCCTGCGTCTCTCCCACTCTACCTCCCACTCTAAATTTCATTCTGCACGGATTCGTCAAACAAATCTCTCTCATGTCTGAAATATCTTGCCGATCTGGACAAATTTGATCACAAAACGTAGGCATTTTTGTCCTCTTTCACACAATGTCACACTCATTGACCTCTGCCACACAGATTTATCACAAATTGCCTCTGAGCGCAGAGTGCCGTCCCTCCACTCCATTTTAAATGGCTAAAATCATAAAATCAATGTGTAAAAATTATTTTAAAACTACCATTAAAAACGAGCCCGACTTGGTAGCCGAATGAAAATGACACCGCTGGCTTCTGCCGTCCCTTGGGGCGCTCACGGTACATAAATGATTCGGATACGACATTTACTTTTCGAGCTGTGACCGTTTGTTCGAGAAAGTAGGCGAAAGTCCAAAATAGTTCATTTTAAACGGGTAATAGTCTGTGTCAGTTGGAGCAGCTCGCATGCTAACGAGCTGTCTCCTAGCAACAAGCTTAACCGCCTGTTCTGGGCTGAGTTCTGTTTACTCTCTTTGTCCTACGGGTCAGAAATGCCCCGCCCTACCAACGCCCCAAAACAAAGCAACTTAATTGAATTTTAAATCCAAAATCTGTTTTGTATGATGAAACCGCCTGTTATTTATCTATTCAACTCAACTCAATACATTTTTTATCATGTAGTTTTTGTTACACAATACAAAAAGACAATCACCAGTTTTCAGGATTACACTTTTTTTTGTTTTTTTACCACAAACCAACTGTCAGTTGGACCAACAGTTTTCTTGTTTTCTCAGTTTTCTTTTACATAATAAAGGTTTATCATTGCTATTTTATAAATGTGAAGTAATTACTTCTGAATGAATTATTTTGAAAAAACAGTTTAAAAAAACAGTTAAAAAACAGTTAAAAAAAGTTTAAAAAAAAACAGCTAAAAACAGTTAAAAAATAGTTAAAAAACAGTTAAAAAAAAGTGTTAAAAACAGCTAAAAAAACAGTTTAAAAAAGTTTAAAAAACAGTTTAAAAAACAGCTAAAAACAGTTTAAAAAAACAGTTTAAAAAACAGTTAAAAAAACAGTTAAAAAAAAACCAGCTAAAAAAAAGGAAAAAAAAAACAGTTTAAAAAAAAGGAAAAAAATAGTTAAAAAGCAATTTAAAAAAAACAGTTTAAAAAAACAGTTAAAATGCTGTTTAAATGTTTTTATAATTCACGGGTCAGAAATGACCCATAAGACAATCTTTGTGCCCTAGTGGTGTACAGCCCACATGGAAACATAAACAAAAATAAAGTCTGACTTCTTCTAATGATGGGGTCCCTTTAGGAAAAGTCAGAACATTTCAAGTTGGAAAAAGATAGTTTAAGGTATTTTTTATACAGCTAAACATGGTGGTGGCTCACTTTAATTTAACTCAGCAGGAGGGTTAAACCTTATTTCTGGCATAGAACACCTTCATCTACTGCCCGATAACAGTTTGGTGAAAGTCGGCATCCTTCGGGAGATATCTGGAGATCTGTAAATATCCATATAACAGAGAGAACGGGTACAGCCTCTGAATAAGGATTTATCTGTCTTTATTCCACCAACACTTTAAGACCAATGAATGAACGCGTGCTGTTGCACTGTTAGCTCAGAGCTGTTAGCTGTTAGCTCAGAGCTGTTAGCTGTTAGCTCAGAGCTGTTAGCTGTTAGCTCAGAGCTGTTAGCTGTTAGCTCAGAGCTGTTAGCTGTTAGCTCAGAGCTGTTAGCTGTTAGCTCAGAGCTGTTGCACTGTTAGCTCAGAGCTGTTGCACTGTTAGCTCAGAGCTGTTAGCTGTTAGCTCAGAGCTGTTAGCTGTTAGCTCAGAGCTGTTAGCTGTTAGCTCAGAGCTGTTAGCTGTTAGCTCAGAGCTGCCGTGTTGGTGTTATCCGGGGCTATCGGGCGGCCTATAGGAAGCGTTCTACACGCTCTACTGGGATGACATCATCGTCATTCACAGCTCATTCGGTCGGCTAACTGCACACAGAGTCTGCTCGTTCTGTGCAGCATGGCAGGCTCATTCCACACCACCTGCTGATGAAGAAGCTCACACACCACATGACAGCTGACCGAATGTGTTTTCTTCATGAGTGTTTATTAAACCAGAGTCCTGCTGTGTGTTTACCATCCATCTGTAACAAGTCCTGTGAGCGTAGGAATGAACTGGCTACAGAGACATCCATCTGTCTTCCTCTGCACATGCAGAACATTTCAGTTCTTTACTGTGAGATGAGTTTAGATTATGTTACAGCTCACAGATGCGTAACTCCTGGTTAAAAAACTTTAATTTAGTGAATAATCACCTTCACAGATTAGAGTCTGCTGTGTTTTAATGGTCATATGTGGATCCTGGGTTGGTTAGGCTAACATGGAGCTATGTCCTGGGGGTTAGGGTTAGCAGACCCCACATTCACCTGTGAGTGCAGTTCAGCCGGTGACCAGCAGGGGGCTGGGGAACATCTGAGGAGAGACTCGATGTTTTGGGGCTGAAACTATCTCCACCTGTGCTGAGATCTAAACATGCACAGCAGCGAATGTTTGAAAGGATGATGTTCTGCTTTCAGTCAGAGATCACTCAGCTCAGATCTGCCCCCCAGTGGGGCTCACCAAATGGAGACATTTTTAAATCCAGGTTAAAAACATTTCTGTTCTCATGCGTCTATGCATGAAATCTGCACGCTATCTTTTAATTTATCTGGACTGTTGCTCATTTTAATTATTTTTATTTGTTTCTCTTTATTTTTTTAATCATTTAAATTATTTTATTTGTTTCTCTTTATTTTCTTTTAATCATTTAAATTATTTTATTTGTTTCTCTTTATATTTTTTTAATCATTTTAATCATTTTATTTGTTTTTATTTATATTCTTTTAATCATTTAAATTATTTAATTTCTTTCTCTTTATATTTTTTTATTCATTTAAATGATTTTATTTGTTTCTCTTTATGTTCTTTTATGCATTTTTAATGCTTCTTCCACTCCCTGCTGCAATGCTTTTATTTTATGTGGAGCACTTTGAACTGTTTTAGACATGAAATGTGCTGTATAAATAAATTTGATTTGATCTGATTTGATTTGATTTAACCCTCTGAGACCCAGAACGCACGAGCAGGAAGCTGGCGAGTAAAGGTTCAAAGTGTGAAACAAAGCGAAGCCATCGGCTGTCTGAGGAGGCTGCGGCCCTCCTCCAGATGGAGCCAACATGGTGATGAACAGACGGGCTGCAGAGTCAGCTGTCTGAGCAGTGACTCAGCCTCCTCTCAGAAGTCTGACATGCTTCTCTGCTCCGTCCATCTGAGGTTCCTCCGGAGTGAGCGGGGAGGAAACTGAAAGTCGGAGCGGATCTGAGGACGGTTTGATTTCTGAAAGGAGCCGGCAGCCGGTTATAAATAACCCGCTGATGTCAGCCGAGTGGGGTTTGTTCTGCAGGGGGGGTGGAGACGGCTTTCAGATGCAGAGTGACAGGTTCTAAAAGCAGAATGGCGAGGAGCTATTTGTGGACGCTGCGGGCCCGTGTGTGCGTGCCGTGTGCGCGTGCCGTGTGCGCGTGAGTGTCGGTGCGTCCTCACCCTCTCCAGCGTGATCTCTTCGTACTCCAGCTCTCCCTCTGATCCGTTCATCTGGAACCACACAAACAGTCACACGGGTTAAAATCACATTCCAGCATCTCTCTGCCCGTCGCCACGGCAACTCCATGGTAACAGCTGTTGAGCCCTCAGGGGGCCGGTTACCAGGGCAACTGTAACCGTAGCCATGGTGACCACCTCTCTGTGTCATGCCATCTCCGGCACACGGTCCTCAACACTACAGGACGTGGTCATTACGTCACTTCCTGTTGGGGGGGTCAGAATCTGTGAAAGTCTCCAGAGACGTTCAGCCGTTAAATTAAAGCTTCACACGTTCATCACAGTTTCCAGCTGCAGGTCATTCATTCAGAGGGTTTAAATAAACTCCAGACCACTGATTACCCAGCAGATCAACCATTTATATCCATGATAAATCAATGATAAATCAATGATTTATATCAACGATAAATCAATGATAAATCAATGATTTATATCAATGATTTATATCCATGATAAATCAATGATTTATATCAATGATAAATCAATGATAAATCAATGATAAATCAATGATTTATATCAACGATAAATCAATGATAAATCAATGATTTATATCCATGATAAATCAATGATAAATCAATGATTTATATCCATGATAAATCAATGATTTATATCAATGATAAATCAATGATAAATCAATGATTTATATCCATGATAAATCAATGATAAATCAACGATAAATCAATGATTTATATCCATGATAAATCAATGATTTATATCAATGATAAATCAATGATAAATCAATGATAAATCAATGATTTATATCAACGATAAATCAATGATAAATCAATGATTTATATCCATGATAAATCAATGATAAATCAATGATAAATCAATGATTTATATCCATGATAAATCAATGATAAATCCATGATAAATCAATGATTTATATCAATGATAAATCAATGATAAATCAATGATAAATCAATGATTTATATCATGATAAATCAATGATTTATATCAATAATAAATCAATGATTTATATCCATGATAAATCAATGATTTATATCAATGATAAATCAATGATAAATCAATGATTTATATCCATGATAAATCAATGATTTATATCAACGATAAATCAATGATAAATCAATGATAAATCAATGATTTATATCAACGATAAATCAATGATAAATCAATGATTTATATCCATGATAAATCAATGATAAATCAATGATAAATCAATGATTTATATCCATGATAAATCAATGATTTATATCAATGATAAATCAATGATAAATCAATGATTTATATCCATGATAAATCAATGATAAATCAACGATAAATCAATGATTTACATCCATGATAAATCAATGATTTATATCAATGATAAATCAATGATAAATCAATGATAAATCAATGATTTATATCAACGATAAATCAATGATAAATCAATGATTTATATCCATGATAAATCAATGATAAATCAATGATAAATCAATGATTTATATCCATGATAAATCAATGATTTATATCAATGATAAATCAATGATAAATCAATGATTTATATCCATGATAAATCAATGATAAATCAACGATAAATCAATGATTTATATCCATGATAAATCAATGATTTATATCAACGATAAATCAATGATAAATCAATGATAAATCAATGATTTATATCAACGATAAATCAATGATAAATCAATGATTTATATCCATGATAAATCAATGATAAATCAATGATAAATCAATGATTTATATCCATGATAAATCAATGATAAATCCATGATAATTCAATGATTTATATCAATGATAAATCAATGATAAATCAATGATAAATCAATGATTTATATCATGATAAATCAATGATTTATATCAATAATAAATCAATGATTTATATCCATGATAAATCAATGATTTATATCAATGATAAATCAATGATAAATCAATGATTTATATCCATGATAAATCAATGATTTATATCAATAATAAATCAATGATTTATATCCATGATAAATCAATGATTTATATCAATGATAAATCAATGATAAATCAATTATTTATATCCATGATAAATCAATGATAAATCAATGATTTATATCAACGATAAATCAATGATAAATCAATGATTTATATCCATGATAAATCAATGATAAATCAATGATAAATCAATGATTTATATCATGATAAATCAATGATAAATCAATGATAAATCAATGATTTATATCAACGATAAATCAATGATAAATCAATGATAAATTAATGATAAATCAATGATAAATCAATGATTTATATCAATGATAAATTAATGATAAATCAATGATAAATCAATGATAAATCAATTATTTATATCATGATAAATCAATGATAAATCAATGATTTATATCAATGATAAATCAATGATAAATCAATGATTTATATCAATGATAAATCAATGATAAATCAATGATAAATCAATGATTTATATCAACGATTTATATCAACGATTTATATCAATGATAAATCAATGATAAATCAATGATTTATATCCATGATAAATCAATGATTTATATCCATGATAAATCAATGATTTATATCAATGATAAATCAATGATAAATCAATGATTTATATCAATGATAAATCAATGATTTATATCATGATAAATCAATGATTTATATCAATGATAAATCAATGATAAATCAATGATTTATATCAATGATAAATCAATGATTTATATCATGATAAAGCAATGATCAAAATCATTGATTGAAGGATGAAAGAAGAGCTTTGGGATGTCGTTCAAGCAGCCTGGAGAACTAAATCAGGTTGCTTTTTAACATGGTGACATCCCTACAGACGGTCCAGAACCACACGGCTCTGACTCGCACTGACTCTGGACTGGTGGACCGGTTCTGCCGGTCTCGGTCCTTTAAACAGGTTCTGCTCTTCCTGCTGACATCAGAGTGAACTGAATCTGCAGTTTGGGTAAAAGCAGCATGAATAATGTAAACTCAACCTGCAGCCAGGTTCCCTGATGTGTGGGAAATGTCAGCTTTAAGAGTTTATCCGTCAGACATTTTTAAATCAGAGAAGATGCAGCAATAAAGGCGTTTATGAGGTTTGATGCTTGTTCTAAATGTCTTTGTTAACCAAATCTATAACTCGTGCTTCAGTGGCGTCGATATAACAAGTTATTCAGCATCACGTGTGATTCACACAGAAATAATGTCAATAATGTCCTTTTATCATTAGAATGAAACATATGAGCGTCTGAAAAGCTGTCCAACAAAGACCGGTTCTGGGTTTATTCTGCAGGTCCTCAGTCCTGGAGGATCAACGCCTGATCTGAGGTACCAGATACAGCAGAAGGTGTTTTCACTCACAGGTACAGCTGGCAGAGGTCCCTTCATCATCCTGAGTCTGGATTTATGAACAACACCCCCATCAAACAGCTGCGGGAAGGTCCCCGAGCCCAAATCAGCCGGCCTGAAGCTGATTTCTCTTAAGCTCTAAACTCTGTAAACTTTAGCAACATTTGAAACATTTTCAGGTGAGAAAGTAGTCGTTTAGATCCCCAACGTGTTGAAAACCTGACAAAATACCGGCTGTTTACAATTTTGTTCCCACGAATTCGGCGCTACTAAAGCTAGCCGCAGTGAGCTAACGCACTTCCTGTTATTTTCACAAAATAAAATACCCGTTGCCTTTTATCATAGGGAAAGCCATTACCATACAATTGGTGCTTTTGTTTTGAAAACAGGAAGTGAACCTACCCTCGTTGTAGCTAGCTTGAAACTGCCGTTTTGACAGGAAATGACGATCGGCGACGTCACGTTACGTTGCATCTTTTGTAGTTTGAGTATGAGTAGTAACCTCATGATGCATACCCAACATTTAGGAGGATCTAGTATGCATCCGGGAACTTCTGCTTACTCAAACTCGCATACTAACTCAGAAAGTTAGTAGGAGAAGTAGGAGAAGTATGCGGTTTGGAACACAGCCACTGTTTCCAGCTCTGTTTCAGTGGGAAGTTTCCTTTATGTCTGCATCACGTTTGAATAGAAGAAGAAGAAGAATTAGAAGAAGCCGCCGTTGGGCCGCCGTTGGGCCGCCGTTGGGCCGCCGTTGGGCCGCCGCTGGGCCGCCGTTGGGCCGCCGTTGGGCCGCCGCTGGGCCGCCGTTGGGCCGCCGCTGGGCCGCCGCTGGGCCGCCGCTGGGCCGCCGCTGGGCCGCCGCTGGGCCGCCGTTGGGCCGCCGTTGGGCCGCCGTTGGGCCGCCGTTGGGCCGCCGTTGGGCCGCGCCGGGGGAACCTGATTGAAGCAACTAATGAAGGCTCAGAGAGCATCCAGACCCGACCCGGTGGTTCTGACGCTGCTCACGGATTCATTCAATAATTCAGGCTCATGAATTTAAAAGTCCGGGTCGCTTCCTGCAGACATTAAATATGTAAAATCAGACCCAGAACTGAGTTCTTCTTCCAGTGATCAGAACCAACAGGGTCCGTTTACAAAGGTGGACCTGCCTGTTTGTGTTTCAGTCAGCGGGCCTGATCAGAACCCCCTCGTCCCAGCGGGCCTCATCAGAACCCCCCAGAACCCCCCCATCCCAGCGGGCCTCATCAGAACCCCCTTGTCCTAGTGGGCCTGATCAGAACCCCCCCTGTCCCGGCGGGCCTGATCAGAACCCCCCCGTCCCAGCGGGCCTGATCAGAACCCCCCCGTCCCAGCGGGCCTCATCAGAACCCCCCAGAACCCCCCCATCCCAGCGGGCCTCATCAGAACCCCCTTGTCCTAGTGGGCCTGATCAGAACCCCCCCGTCCCAGCGGGCCTGATCAGAACCCCCCCGTCCCGGCGGGCCTGATCAGAACCCCCCCGTCCCGGCGGGCCTGATCAGAATCCCCTCGTCCCAGCGGGCCTCATCAGAACCCCCCCAGAACCCCCCCGTCCCGGCGGGCCTGATCAGAACCCCCCCGTCCCAGCGGGCCTGATCAGAACCCCCTCGTCCCAGCGGGCCTCATCAGAACCCCCCCAGAACCCCCCCGTCCCGGCGGGCCTGATCAGAACCCCCCCGTCCCAGCGGGCCTCATCAGAACCCCCCCAGAACCCCCCCGTCCCGGCGGGCCTGATCAGAACCCCCCCGTCCCGGCGGGCCTGATCAGAACCCCCCCGTCCCAGCGGGCCTCATCAGAACCCCCCCAGAACCCCCCCGTCCCGGCGGGCCTGATCAGAACCCCCCCGTCCCAGCGGGCCTGATCAGAATCCCCTCGTCCCAGCGGGCCTCATCAGAACCCCCCCAGAACCCCCCCGTCCCGGCGGGCCTGATCAGAACCCCCCCGTCCCGGCGGGCCTGATCAGAACCCCCCCGTCCCAGCGGGCCTCATCAGAACCCCCCCAGAACCCCCCCGTCCCGGCGGGCCTGATCAGAACCCCCCCGTCCCGGCGGGCCTGATCAGAACCCCCCCGTCCCAGCGGGCCTCATCAGAACCCCCCCAGAACCCCCCCGTCCCAGCGGGCCTCATCAGAACCCCCCCAGAACCCCCTCGTCCCAGCGGGCCTCATCAGAACCCCCCCAGAACCCCCCCGTCCCGGCGGGCCTGATCAGAACCCCCCCGTCCCGGCGGGCCTGATCAGAACCCCCCCGTCCCAGCGGGCCTCATCAGAACCCCCCCAGAACCCCCCCGTCCCGGCGGGCCTGATCAGAACCCCCTCGTCCCAGCGGGCCTGATCAGAACCCCCCCGTCCCGGCGGGCCTGATCAGAATCCCCTCGTCCCGGCGGGCCTGATCAGAACCCCCCCATCCCGGCGGGCCTGATCAGAACCCCCCCGTCCCAGCGGGCCTGATCAGAACCCCCTGCCTCCCTGCGCTGCAGAGCTCCAGCTGGGTTATATAACAGGCAGCAGAGGGGGAGTGTGTTCCTGCTCACTGGGAATTAATTAAGCTACACCTCATTTCCCCTGACAGCTCGGTTTCTGCTGCTCACAGAGGTCAGAACATCCGCTCCACATCCATCAGAACCACAGCCGGGCCGTGGGTCAGCTCTCACTTAGTGTGAACACTGATGCGTCTCCATCAGCCCGACCAGGACAGGTTCTGCTGGACCTTCCTGCTCAGAGACGGCCAGCAAACAGAACGCCTCTGCGCACATTTACGGCTGAATTACCATAATCCAAGCGGTGCCAAACAGAGCAGAGCCTGAACAGAGTCAGCTGAGGTGGGCGGGGCCCGTTCACACGTCCCTGAATGAGGACAAAGGTAAAGTCACACTCAACGCCATTTTAGCGTTTTTCTTTTATCCCTCCGGACCAATCCGCTGAAATGCATCACTCAGTGGGGTCACATGGCTCTGAAAGGATCAGATTATTGGCTAAATCACAATAAGAATGAGCTGAGCGAGGGTAATTCTCCTTGGATATATGGCGGTGAATGAATGGGATCAGAGGCACAAAGCGTGTCATACCCCGGTATGATAGGTGGCGCTGTACCTAGGGATGGGAATCGAAAACCGGTTCTTGTTGAGAACCGGTTCCCAGTGTTTCAATTCCTTGGAATCGTTTGGCGCTTTTTGCAAACGATTCCCTTATCGATTCCAGTGGGCGCGAATGACGTCACCACGCAACGTTGCGTGGCGAGTCCAGCGCAGCCAGCAGCCAACAGTAAACATGGCGCCCAAGCGGTACAAACGCTCGAAAGTTTGGTTACACATCCCTAAAAAAGACGACAACAGGGCAACTTGCAAAGTGAATATTTCACCAAAGGGAGGAAATACTACCAACATGCAGTAACTATGAATGAATGATTAACGTTGGTGAATCTGAACCCAGCAACGTTAGCAACGTTAGCATGTCCTCGGCTAACACTGCAGGTAACTAACTAACAAACACTGCCTATCATGTTAGCGCCATTTGCCTGATTGTAAAAGCTGCTGTTAGTAACGGTTAAGGTTAAATGAATGCCTTCTCAGGCATTACATTTAGATGAAATCATGAGAGACAGAGCCTGACTGGCTCAGAGCCAGAGGCTGGTGGTACTACCCCCAGTTCACCTCTACCTCCAGCTTCTCCTTTCACCAGAGCAGGAAGAGTTAAATTACCCAGGCCAGGATAGACCAATGTGGACCTCACCGTTGTTGGGTTTGTGAGGTCACGACTCGTGTTACTTCTAAACTAAACAAAGTTGATGCTAATCGACCGGTTTGTTGTCCTTTTTCTCCAAATGAGAATCGATAAGGGAACCGACAAAGAACCGAATAGTTAAGCAGAATCGAAAATGGAATTGGAATCGTAAACATCTTATCAATTCCCATCCCTAGCTGTACCCATTCCAGCTGTTGCTAATAGAGCCACTTCCTGTTGACCTCTTCACCACCACCAACAACAACAAACTCAGGCGTTGGAGAAAGATGGAGAACGCAGAGCCAGATGAAGCTACGTCCCTCTACATTTGGTCTGTGATGAGCTGCTTGTTGCACAAACTCGATGCCCAACGGAGCGTTCTCCATCGCGTTGTTTGTTTCTTTCTGACGGCGACAACAACAGGAATTTCGTCTCCTTTGACTTCCGGGTCACGACCCCGGGAAAACATCTGGAGCATGCGCAGAACGCAAAGTCTGATTCACCACGTGCTTCAGCGTCTACAAGCAGGTTTAGAGTGACTTTCAACCCAGTTATCTCGGGGTCTGAATCCGATCCGATCCAATTCTTAGTCAGATTAAGGTGTCTACATGCACTTAATAACTCAGTCTGATTGTGATTTAGCCAATAATCTGATCCGATCCAATTCTTAGTCAGATTAAGGTGTCTACATGCACTTAATAACTCAGTCTGATTGTTATCTAGCCAATGGTCCGGCACCTGATGGTCCAGCACCTTATGGTCCGGCACCTGATGGTCCAGCACCTTATGGTCCCGCACCTTATGGTCCCGCACCTTATGGTCCCGCACCTTATGGTCCAGCACCTTATTGTCCAGCACCTGATGGTCCAGCACCTTATGGTCCGGCACCTAATGGTCCCGCACCTTATGGTCCGGCACCTGATGGTCCGGCACCTTATGGTCCCGCACCTTATGGTCCCGCACCTTATGGTCCCGCACCTTATGGTCCCGCACCTTATGGTCCAGCACCTTATTGTCCAGCACCTGATGGTCCAGCACCTTATGGTCCGGCACCTAATGGTCCCGCACCTTATGGTCCGGCACCTGATGGTCCGGCACCTGATGGTCCAGCACCTTATGGTCCCGCACCTTATGGTCAAGCACCTTATTGTCCAGCACCTGATGGTCCAGCACCTTATGGTCCGGCACCTAATGGTCCCGCACCTTATGGTCCCGCACCTGATGGTCCGGCACCTTATGGTCCCGCACCTAATGGTCCCGCACCTTATGGTCCCGCACCTGATGGTCCCGCACCTTATGGTCCAGCACCTTATGGTCCCGCACCTTATGGTCCCGCACTTGATGGTCCAGCACCTTATGGTCCGGCACCTGATGGTCCAGCACCTGATGGGCCCGCACCTGATGGTCCAGCACCTGATGGTCCAGCACCTGATGGTCCCGCACCTGATGGTCCCGCACCTGATGGTCCCGCACCTGATGGTCCAGCACCTGATGGTCCAGCACCTTATGGTCCAGCACCTGATGGTCCAGTACCTGATGGTCCAGCACCTGATGGTCCAGCACCTGATGGTCCAGCACCTGATGGTCCCGCACCTGATGGTCCCGCACCTGATGGTCCAGCACCTGATGGTCCAGCACCTTATGGGCCAGCACCTGATGGTCCGGCACCTTATGGTCCCGCACCTGATGGTCCAGCACCTGATGGTCCAGCACCTGATGGTCCAGCACCTTATGGTCCAGCACCTGATGGTCCCGCACCTGATGGTCCCGCACCTTATGGTCCCGCACCTTATGGTCCCGCACCTGATGGTCCCGCACCTTATGGTCCAGCACCTTATGGTCCCGCACCTTATGGTCCCGCACCTGATGGTCCCGCACCTTATGGTCCAGCACCTTATGGTCCCGCACCTTATGGTCCCGCACCTGATGGTCCCGCACCTTATGGTCCCGCACCGTATGGTCCGGCACCTTATGGTCCCGCACCTGATGGTCCCGCACCTTATGGTCCCGCACCTTATGGTCCCGCACCTGATGGTCCCGCACCTTATGGTCCCGCACCTTATGGTCCCGCACCTTATGGTCCCGCACCTGATGGTCCAGCACCTTATGGTCCAGCACCTTATGGTCCCGCACCTGATGGTCCAGCACCTTATGGTCCAGCACCTGATGGTCCCGCACCTGATGGTCCAGCACCTTATGGTCCCGCACCTTATGGTCCCGCACCTGATGGTCCCGCACCTTATGGTCCAGCACCTTATGGTCCCGCACCTTATGGTCCCGCACTTGATGGTCCAGCACCTTATGGTCCGGCACCTGATGGTCCCGCACCTTATGGTCCCGCACTTGATGGTCCAGCACCTTATGGTCCGGCACCTGATGGTCCAGCACCTGATGGTCCCGCACCTGATGGTCCAGCACCTGATGGTCCAGCACCTTATGGTCCAGCACCTGATGGTCCAGTACCTTATGGTCCAGCACCTGATGGTCCAGCACCTGATGGTCCAGCACCTGATGGTCCAGCACCTGATGGTCCCGCACCTGATGGTCCCGCACCTGATGGTCCAGCACCTGATGGTCCAGCACCTTATGGGCCGGCACCTGATGGTCCGGCACCTTATGGTCCCGCACCTGATGGTCCAGCACCTGATGGTCCAGCACCTGATGGTCCAGCACCTTATGGTCCAGCACCTGATGGTCCCGCACCTGATGGTCCCGCACCTTATGGTCCCGCACCTTATGGTCCCGCACCTGATGGTCCCGCACCTTATGGTCCAGCACCTTATGGTCCCGCACCTTATGGTCCCGCACCTGATGGTCCCGCACCTTATGGTCCAGCACCTTATGGTCCCGCACCTTATGGTCCCGCACCTGATGGTCCCGCACCTTATGGTCCCGCACCGTATGGTCCGGCACCTTATGGTCCCGCACCTGATGGTCCCGCACCTTATGGTCCCGCACCTTATGGTCCCGCACCTGATGGTCCCGCACCTTATGGTCCCGCACCTTATGGTCCCGCACCTTATGGTCCCGCACCTGATGGTCCAGCACCTTATGGTCCAGCACCTTATGGTCCCGCACCTGATGGTCCAGCACCTTATGGTCCAGCACCTGATGGTCCCGCACCTGATGGTCCAGCACCTTATGGTCCCGCACCTTATGGTCCCGCACCTGATGGTCCCGCACCTTATGGTCCAGCACCTTATGGTCCCGCACCTTATGGTCCCGCACCTGATGGTCCCGCACCTTATGGTCCCGCACCTTATGGTCCCGCACCTTATGGTCCCGCACCTGATGGTCCCGCACCTTATGGTCCCGCACCTTATGGTCCCGCACCTGATGGTCCCGCACCTGATGGTCCCGCACCTTATGGTCCCGCACCGTATGGTCCGGCACCTGATGGTCCCGCACCTGATGGTCCAGCACCTTATGGTCCAGCACCTGATGGTCCAGCACCTTATGGTCTAGCACCTGATGGTCCCGCACCTTATGGTCCCGCACCCTATGGTCCCGCACCTTATGGTCCCGCACCTGATGGTCCCGCACCTTATGGTCCAGCACCTTATGGTCCCGCACCTTATGGTCCCGCACCTGATGGTCCCGCACCTTATGGTCCGGCACCGTATGGTCCGGCACCTTATGGTCCCGCACCTAATGGTCCCGCAACTTATGGTCCCGCACCTGATGGTCCCGCACCTTATGGTCCAGCACCTTATGGTCCCGCACCTTATGGTCCCGCACCTTATGGTCCCGCACCTTATGGTCCCGCACCTTATGGTCCAGCACCTTATGGTCCCGCACCTTATGGTCCCACACCGTATGGTCCAGCACCTTATGGTCCCGCACCTAATGGTCCCGCACCTTATGGTCCCGCACCTTATGGTCCCGCACCTTATGGTCCCGCACCGTATGGTCCCGCACCTTATGGTCCCGCACCTTATGGTCCCGCACCTTATGGTCCCGCACCTGATGGTCCAGTTCAGCACCTGATGGTTCAGCACCTGATGGTCCAGCACCTGATGGTCCCGCACCTTATGGTCCAGCACCTTATGGTCCCGCACCTTATGGTCCCGCACCTTATGGTCCCGCACCTGATGGTCCAGTTCAGCACCTGATGGTTCAGCACCTGATGGTCCAGCACCTGATGGTCCCGCACCTTATGGTCCAGCACCTGATGGTCCCGCACCTTATGGTCCAGCACCTTATGGTCCCGCACCTTATGGTCCCGCACCTTATGGTCCAGCACCTTATGGTCCCGCACCTTATGGTCCGGCACCTGATGGTCCAGCACCTGATGGTCCGGCACCTGATGGTCCAGCACCTTATGGTCCCGCACCTGATGGTCCAGCACCTTATGGTCCAGCACCTGATGGTCCGGCACCTTATGGTCTGGCAGCTGATGGTCCAGCACCTGATGGTCCCGCACCTGATGGTCCAGCACCTTATGGTCCAGCACCTGATGGTCCGGCACCTTATTGTCCAGCACCTTATTGTCCAGCACCTTATGGTCCCGCACCTTATGGTCCCGCACCTTATGGTCCCGCACCTTA